>NW_022589724.1:3495440-3683368 GCF_004348235.1 Phoca vitulina | reverse complement strand
TTGCTGCTATAAACATCGGGGTGCACGTGGCCTTTCGGGTCCCTACTTTTGTATCTTTGGGGTAAATACCCAGTAGTGCAATTGCTGGATCATATGGTAGCTCTATTTTCAACTTTTTGAGGAATCTCCATACTGTTTTCCAGAGTGGCTGCACCAGCTTGCATTCCCACGGGAGAGAGAGAATCTTAAGCAGGCTCCACGCCCAGCGCAGAGCCCCATGTGGGACTCAAACTCATGACCCTGAGATCATGAGCTGAGCTGAAATCAAGTTGGGCAGTTAACTGACTGAGCTACCCAGGCACTTCAATGATGTTCACTTTCCAGGGTGTTATGGAGACTGAGTGAGTTTATGTCTAAAGCTTTGGACATAAACAGAAGGTACATAAAAAATAGTAGTTGTCTTACCAAATAAGGTAACACTGATTCCAAATAACAGAATACCTAATTCAGATTGGCTTCATTAATAATAAAGGAGATATTTTAAATAGGCGAAAAGTTCAACTATAGAGTGGGCTTCACATGCAATTTAATACAGCAGTTCTTTTTTTAAATTTTATTTATTTATTTTTAATTCCAGTAATTAACATACAGTGTTATATTAGCTTCAGGTGTACAATATAGTGATTCAACAATTCTATACATTACTCAGTGCTCATCATGATAAGTGTACTCTAAATCCCCATCACTTATTTCACCCACCCCCCCACCTACCTCCCTTCTGGCAACCACCAGCTTGTTCTCTATATTTAGAAGTCTGTTTTTTGCTTGTCTCTTTTATTGTTGTTGTTTGTTTTGTTTCTTAAATTCCACATGTAATACAGCAGTTCTTGATGTTGATCAGGAGGTCAGCTGTTCACTGAACTTGCTCTTGGGTTTGCTCTCCTCCTAGTCAGCTTTGTGTTGAAGGTAGCTTCCCTTGTGCTGACAAAAATAGTTTACCTTTTCCAAAGGGAGAGACTGAGCATTTGTTCCAGAATTAC
Organism: Phoca vitulina; assembly: GCF_004348235.1. Lineage (NCBI taxonomy): Eukaryota > Metazoa > Chordata > Mammalia > Carnivora > Phocidae > Phoca > Phoca vitulina. Next base: position 3,682,388 of record NW_022589724.1, on the reverse strand, counting down.
TAGCAGAAGTCTTGAGATCCACTCTGATTTGTCACTCCAGAATCAAGCGGGCAGTGTTTGGCTCAGTTTTAGGACTCTGCCCAGGAGTAGGATACAAGATCACTTTTTGCAAACCTTCTCTCCCAAGTCTCTACTCATTCATTTCCCTTCCATTTCTCCCCCACAACCACAACACTCCTTCTAAGGAAACCTTTTCTTGCCTGGGTTTGGGAGACGGAGAAAGGGACCCCTCTCTCTTCAAACTCTCAAATATTTTATGTGTGCCTACAGTTCTTTACAGATTTCCAAAAATTTAGGTTTTGGAAACCAAAGCTAGAAAGTTCTCTCTGTTTCTATGTTTTACCCCAGCATACCCCTCCTCTGTGACATGATCATTTGATACTTAATTTTTCCTTTCCTAAAGTCAAGGAGTTAGAAAGTCTTGCAATTAAAAAAAAAAAAAGTCTTGCAATTATTTAAGTCAAACACATTTGTCTGTGGAGACAAGATACACTACACACATAATACTCATTTCAGCAATGATCAGTATTTTCTTTCTTTTTTTTTAAAGATTTTATTTATTTATTTGAGAGAGAGAGAATGAGAGAGAGCACATGAGACGGATTAGGGTCAGAGGGAGAAGCACACTCCCTGCCCAGCAGGGAGCCCGATGCCGGACTCGATCCAGGGACTCCAGGATCATGACCTGAGCCGAAGGCAGTCGCTTAACCAATTGAGCCACCCAGGCGCCCATGGTCAGCATTTTCATCTTGATGTGACCTTTCTTACAGCTGCCTCAGTATTAGCAATAAACTCTAAGGACTACTTTGCTGATACTGTTGAACAAATAAAAAAAGGACATTTCTAACCCCAGCCAACAGGTACAAGGACTTGAGCATGCACAAAATCTTGATATACTCCCCAAGGAGTCCTTGTGGGAGCCCCACTAGCTCTTGGTTTGGATTCCTATTAGCTAGTATGGCTGAATCTAGATATTCTAGTTTTTGTCAGCTGTTTGGGACTTGATAGTTGAACCCAACCATCTTTGTTTGTGATTCTCCCTTTGTTCTTGTAGCTTAAAAAGAAAACCAGCAATAACAGCAAATGACTGAGTGTAAAAAAAGAAAAAAAAAAATGCAGCTTTTTCAATTCCTGATCATTGGAACCAGAACTCTATTAGTTACTTATCTTGAGATATTTTGGCTATTGTTTGTCCAAACACAACACTGCTTCAACAGATCAACATTGCTTCAACAGTAACCATCAAACAAATCTACTCACAGAAAGACAAACAAGCAAAACTTCCTGGCTTATAAAATGGCCCATTTTTTGTCCCCAAATTTGAAAGACTGGTAACTATGATCATAATTTATGTATGGTGCTTAGCATATACTCAATATATGCTATCTTTCCCTATTAGTATTATTATGTGAAGAAAGCTATATATTCTTCCTAAACTCCTGGTCTGGGCCTTCAAATCTGTTTCTCAATACAGCCCCAATGGGTGATGGTAAAAGTTTATAGTATAGGCCCTAACTGAAATCGGATACATGGAGCTTCTCAGTGCTGCAAATACGGGATCTGTTTTTGCCAGATTGTTTTAAACACTGTCCTATGTTGCTCAAGTTGTATGTATGTGCTAATGTTGGTTTTGGCTGAAATTTTAAGGTAGGGCCCCTTATTCAAAATTGCCTCATTTAAGAAATTTAATAACTGATAAACAAAGGGAAAATATACAAAACTTTGAAAAAGAAGTAATCTGGTAGCTTATAACTATAGTCCTCAAGCACCCTTGAAGATGATGAACCATACCTAGAAGTTGCCAAATCCTAGATGAGAAGTCTGGGGTCCAGGTATATAACTGAATATGTGGACAACCCATGACAGTAACAATTCCTGACACTGGATTCATCTTCCATACATAGAATCCTTTTACCCAGGCTTTTTCCTTTTAGAGTTTGCCTATAACAACAGTTGGCACAAAATGGACACTTAATATGTATGTGTTGATTGATTAAATATATTAATGAATGACCTACCTTCAGATTTTGGTGTGTTCTGGCCATCCAGTTACCTTCAGCCCAAGCAATGGCCTTCAACACTAGAGATTTTCTGATAGACATGTGAAGATCCCAAAATGAAAACAGATGCCCGCTAAGTCACATGTTAAAAGAGTCACACATTAACCCAGAAGAGATTAAGCATAAAGACATGCTGCCAAACCCAGTCCCAATCTTTATCAGTTCAGAATAGCTGAAAGTAAGTGTAAAAATGGGAGTCATGGGGTGGGGCAGATGCAACATGAATTTCTCGTGTGTGTTCATTAGGTTTTCCAACCTGGGACATCTTACCACCTTACAAATAGTGAGAAGAAAATAAGTCCTGAGCAGACCAAATAGGGAAGTGTTCTATGTCATTCTGTGAATCCAACCTCATCCATCAATCTACTGCTGTAAAGCCCTGGAGTAGGAAGACAAGCCCCATCTCCCTCAGCCTCCCAGGCTGCATTCAGCTGCCCCAAGTCTAAGGATCTGCACTGTGGCCTTTCCCCTAAGACCTGTACCCCAGCCCTGTAGCCACCACAGACATGATAAAACTGTAGACCAACAGTTGTAGGAGTAAAATATTAAGTAGGCCATCAAAGTAAACCATTTTTCCAAGGAGTGCATTAAATCAACTGGGTATTTCACAAATCAGTTTTTTTTAATGAGAATAATTATAAATTCATCAAAACAACATTTAATAAAAGGAACAAAGGAAGAGCAAGAAACAGGAAGGAAGAAAGGGAGGAAAAGAGGGAATGAGGGAGATAAGAAAGAATTTAATTTTCATTTTCTTTTCCATTTAAAAAATATCATAGGTGATACCATTCACCACTTTCTAGGAGGCTGAGTAATATAACCAACCCTTGACTTCTAAGTTATAACTTGGAAATAAAAGAAACCTTCATTTCTTAAAAACTAAGTAAATAGAACTCTCAAAGTAAATCAAATCCATGAGCTCAATTATTCACAAAACTCAAATTGGCTTTATTTTTGTATGTAATTCATCTTTCAACTCCTCATTTATGCCCCCCAAAATCCCTCTTCCTTGATAATAATCATTATCTGGCTGGGCTGTAGCCCTGTGAAAACACTATCAGCCAATTTATCTGCTGGTGGGAAATCCAGAGCATAATTGCCCTAAGAGATTTCAAGGAAATAAGTAGACTAATTTACAAAGTTTTTCTTTATGTTTCCTTTCAGAACAGTAGTAACTGTAGAATAAATGCATTTATATTAGTAAAAATAGTAATAATAATAATAATTTTTTCATCTCTTCTTTTTTTATTCAAATATAGCTTGAATTTGAAAGGCTTTTTTGAAAAATCATTGATTTCCTGGATTTAAGAGATTATTGCCTGTGGGATTTTTAATTACTTTTTGAAGGAAAAAAGTTTGATTCAGGATTTAGGCAGTAAAAGGGCAACTTATCTGATTTTTTTTAGTACTTTATTTTAAGAACAGTTTTAGGTTCACAGCAAAATTAAGAGAAAGGTACAGAGATATCCCATACCCCCTGTCCTCACACACACATAGCCGCTCCCATTATCCACATTCCCACCAGAATGGTACATCTGTTACAACTGATGAACCAACACTGACACATCATAATCACCCAAAGTCTGTAATTTATCTTAGGGTTTACTCTTGGTGTTGTACATTCCATGGGCATGGTCAACTTTATAGTGACATGTATCCATCATTATGTTATCATACAGATTATTTTCACTGCCCTAAAAATCCTCCCTATTCATCCCTCTCAAATCCCCAAACCCCAATCTTTTTACTGTCTTCAGTTTTGTGTTTTTCAGAATGTCATATAGTTGGAATCATATAGTATGCAACCTTTCCAGTTTGGTTTCTTTTACTTAGTAATATGCATTTAAATTTTCTCCACATCTTTTCATGGCTTGATAGCCCATTTCATTTTAATACTGAATAATTTTTCTTTGTCTATATATAACACAGTTTATTAATCCATTCACTTACTGAAGGACATCTTTGTTGCTTCCACATATTGGCAATTATGAATAAAGATGCTATAAACATCCATGTGCCGGTTTTTATGTGGGCGTAAATTTTCAACTCCTTTGGATAAATACCAAGTAGCATGACTGCCTGATTGTATCATAAGAGTATGTTTAGTTTTGTGAGAAACCACCAAACTGTCTTCCAAAATAGCTGTACCATTTTCCACCCCCACCAGCAATGATTAAGAGTTCCTGCTGCTTCACATCCTTGTCAACATTCGGTGTTGTCAGTGTTCTAGATTCTGGCCATTCCAATAGGTAAATAGTGGCATCTCATTATTGTTTTAATTTGTATTTCCCTGATGACATGTAATGTGGAGCATCTTTTCATATGCTTATTTGCTTTTATATACCTTCTTTGGTAAGGTGTCTGTTATGGTCTTTGGCCAATTTTTAAATTGGGTTGTTTTTTATTATTGTGGAGTTTTAAGAGCTCTGTATATTTTGGATAATAGTCCTTTGTCTGAAATGTATTTTGCAAATATTTTCTCCCAGTCTGTGGCTTGTCTTCTCATTCTCTTGACATTGTCTTTCACAAAGCAGAAGTTTTTGTTGTTTTTGTTTGTTTGTTTTCTTATTCAAGACTAGCTTATCAATTATTTCTTTCATGGACCATGCTTTGGTATTGTATCTAAAAAGTCATCACCATACTGAAGGCCATATAGGTTTTCTGCCCTATTACCTTCTAGGAGTTTTATAGTTTAGCATTTTACATTTAGTTCTGTGATCCATTTTGAATTAATTTTTGGGAAGGTCTGTGTCTAAATTTTATTTTTTGCATGTGGATGTTTAGTCTAGCACCATTTGTTGAAAAGACCATCTTTTAAATGTTACAATCCACATGACCTATTCGTTTCAACCTCCCTTTGTCACTTTCAAACAGGCTTTACTGAGGGTGGGCCTGCACTATGTGAGGACTACAAATGAGGAACAAATAGACCAACCTACATAAAATATCACTGTTGTTTTTCAAGCATGCTTATATTCATCCTGCTCTTGCCTTCCCATATTCTTTACTTAAATTTTGCCATTATTTATCTATATTCTTGTTTTAAGCTTCTTCAGATTCTTAATAAATCAACACCAAACAAACCAACTTACAAGATATTTAGGTTTCTTATAGCTCAAAAGACATGTTTAAAAACTAATGTTCTGAAGATATAATATCATCTCTATTAAGAGTTATACATGCTTAAGGTAGAAATGAGACATTATACATCTTTAGCTCATTTCACCTTCCTTCGAGGGATGACACTGAGGGCATGTGTGGGTGTGGCTGTCACACATGATTCATTACCACTGCTTAAGACTCTATTTGTTTTGTGAAGAGAGTACAGTTTTCAGAGCCTTCCCTCAGCCTTTTGAATTCTCCCAGTCATATTTACCCAAAGTGGCCTGGTTTGAGACTATAATTTAAAATGATCATATAAGTTTATATCCTGTCTTTGCTCTTGGGTTAGCCCCATTTGAGCTCATCTAGTACAAGCTGGTTTATTAGCTGATGCAATCTATTCTCCACATCTGGCCTTGTTCAATTGTGTTCCATCCTTGCAGTCCTGATAGGCTTCACCAAAACCGCACTTTAGTTGTGGCCTCATATTTAGGTTGACGAAACCACTCAAAAACCCTCAGTGTGGCATCTTGGAGTTGATCTGAGTTTCCCAATCACCTAGGAGATAGGAAAATGCTCCTACTTGACAGATTTGTGGTTAGCATTGAGTTTGATGACACATTTACTATACTCTCAGAGGACATTCTTGAATTTCTAATCCTACAAACTCTTTGGTCTTTAACACATGGCTGACAAGAGTGTTACTTATGTAGTAGATTAACTGATAGCTTTCAACAGTCTCAACCAGTGTAAAAAAGGCTGCTACACAACCTCTGAGTTTTTGTTTTTCTAGTTTATGTTCATAGCACTGTACCAATTTTCTAAAAATTAGACCTTTGTGCTTTTTGGGTTTTTTTCCCCTCTCCCCTTCACCCATTTTACCCATCCTCCCACCCCCTTCCCCTCTGGCAGCCACGAATTTATCCTCTGTATTTATGGGTCTGTTTCTGTTTGTTTGTACATTTGTTTTGCTGTTTAGAATCAACATGTAAGTGAAAGCATATGGTATTCGTCTTTCTCTGTCTTACTCATTTTGCTCAGCATAATATGTTCTAGGTCCATCCATGTCGTCGCAACCTTTCTGTTTTTTATTAGCAGTACTGGCATGGCACACATTAATAACAATTAATGGATTAATGTTATTAATGGTTGCATTTATTTTTTTAATTACCACCTTTATTGTTCTCAGAAAATAATTCCTGAACTTAATACTCATGCTCTTGAGAGAGCAACACCCAGTTGTTTGTATTTTACCTCATACTGCTGTTACAAAGAAAAAATAAACTCTTAAAGTGAAGCACCTAGAATAGTATATCATCTAGAGTAAGTTTTCAAGAATGTTAGCTATTATATGCATTTTAAAATACTTAGTTGTTTCCTCAATTTTTAGCTGGGTTTGCTCTTTTCAGAGTATTGATTGGTTGAAATAATCACACCAAAATCATGCTTGGCTGATCCTTGAGAAAACATCAACCAATAGTATCTGATGGCAATATAACAGAGTTATCCTCAACTGTACCTTAAGGAAATACACTGACGACCATGTCTAGCTGAGCCTTGGAGAAACATACCTAAGTCTTTTTAATGGAGAGATATCTTATTCTGTGGGTGTTTCAAAGGTTGAGTCATAAGAAGATTTCTTAAAGCAATGACATTGTTTCGTTGAATCTGGAAAGACTGAAACTTGCCTAAAATATCTAACAGAGATATCTAGTAAATAAAGGCTCACCAACAATCACTCAACAATAACTCAATTTAATCATTTTTTATTGAATACCTGCTCTGTGCTAAGTGCAATGGAACCCACAAGAATAATATGACACTGTTTCTGATTTTAAGAATTTCAGTGTTTTTGGAGATGCAATCTTTAAAAATACAAAGGCAGAAATACAGAGTAGAATCTGTGTTTGAAAGAAAAGAGCTCAGTGTTGGCTGAAATGGTTGAGGGGAGCTTTACAAAGGTGGGCATCAGATCATAGAGTCCAACAAAAGAACATTGCTTATCTTCCAGGTCTAAAGAGGTTAGTTTGGAAGGGATCATTTCTGGAAGCATGTATTTGTGGTAGGCATTGTTTAAATTATGCAGGCTGGTATGCAAGTTACACATATAAGTTTTATTTGGATTCAATTCACTCAACAAGTATTTATTGAGCATCTAATATGTGCCCAGCAAAGACACATCACAGGCAGCTTGTGGTTTGCCCAGACTTGTATAGTTGAAAACTTCATGTGAGGTGAGGGATCCACTTTTATGCATGGCAACTTCACATCCCCATATTTATATACCAGAATGCCCTAGCACATGAAGATGTAAATTCACATGGTTATCATGACAATTCTTTCAGAAATATCATTGTCTAATTGTTCACTTGAAATCATCATGGGTGGGTTTTATGTTTTATGTTTTTTTTTCAGTTTCAATGTCCTTGTTTACTATAAAGAATATCTTCTACAAAGATTCCTATGTAGATAACAATCTTATGATTTTTATTTTTTTTTAAAGATTTTATTTATTTTTTTGACAGAGAGAGACATCAAGAGAGGGAACACAAGCAGGGGGAGTGGGAGAGGGAGAAGCAGGCTCCCCGCTGAGCAGGAAGCCCGATGTGGGGCTCGATCCCAGGACCCCGGGATCATGACCTGAGCTGAAGGCAGATGCTTAACAACTGAGCCACCCAGGCGCCCCACAATCTTACGATTTTTAAAACAGTCACAAGTATAGGCCTATCAGGACTTTCATACCTCATGTTCAAAGCAGCAAATTTGAAATGATTCTAAAATCACATATTCATACAATTCTCTCCTAAGAGCATAAACTTCCGTTTTTGGCAAGATATCTAAGATAAATAGGGAATTTCTTTTAATATCAGAGATCAGTAAACCACGTACCCACAAAAAAGTGTTTTAAGGCTTCATAAGTTGAAGAAAGGAAGGAAGGAATGAAGAAAGGAAAGAAGGAAGGAAGGGAGGGAGGGAGGAAGGGAGGACGGGAGGAAGGGAGGAAAGAAAAGCTTAAAAAAAGAGAACTAGCTTATGTTTCCCCACTTTTCATACAGAAATACTGACCCTTCCATTCAAGCCAGAATGAAGTGGATGTGACACCCCCAAAGTGTGCTCCATGGACCAGAAACATCAGCAGCAAGAGGGAACCATGTTAGGAATGCAGCATCTCAGGCCCCACCTCAGACCAAATGAATTAGAATTCGCTGAATCTGCTTTCAACAAGATTTCCAGGTGATGGATATGCACATGATTAGTTGAGAAGCACTTATTTATGGAACATTAAAATCTTTCTGAATTAACTTGAAAATATGGTGCCAGTTAACTCAGACCTGTATCCTCAGTTCCTTTCACAGTTAACTATATGTAAATTGGTCCTGCAAAATAGACAGGAATAGTGCTTTTATGTGGAAACAACAAAAGATTCTTAACTGGTGCTGACATTCCCTCTTCCTCAAATAAATATTGAACATTCACTTTTAAAATATCAGTTTAAAGAGATGACAAATTGCTTCTTACTTAGGTAACCTACATGACCATTTAGTTGGCTTTCCTATCAACTGTTTCTTTTTTAAAATTAAAGCCTGAGGTATAAATGTGACCTAATAAATGCAATAAACAATCAACTACATCATGATGAAAGGAGAACTGGAAAGACTAAGGAAGAAAGAAATACCAAGGAGGCTGAGAGAAATGGAGGGGGCAGCATTTTCTTGGAGCCCCTGCTTCCTTTTTTCTCAGGGTGCTCCTCTCAGACAACCTGCCCCCATGCTTCCAGGTGATGGACCCTCCATGCTTCAGGATGGTAAGGCCCCCATGCTTTAGAGTGATGGAGCAGAGCTGGAAGCAGGACTCTAAACTAGGCACACTCATTTATAAAACACTCTCTAGGGCAAATGAAATTAAGTCCATTATTATTATAACTGGAGGAATCCAGCCTCTAATTGATGTTAAAGCTTTTTAAAATTATTTATTTAAATTCAGCTTAGTTAACATATAGCATTAGTTTCAGAGGTAGAATTTAGTGATTCATAATTTAATTTGCATATAATACCCAGTGCTCACTCCATCAAGTGCCCTCCTTAATGTCCATCACTCAATTATACCTTCTCCCCACTCACCTCCCCTCCGGCAACCCTCAGTTTGTTTCCTAGAGTTCAGCATCTCTTATGGTTTGCCTCACTCTCTATTTTCATCTTACTTTATTTCTCCTTCCCTTCCCCTATGTTCATCTGTTTTGTTTCTTATATTCCACATATGAGTAAAATCATATGGTATTTGTCTTTCTTTGACTGACTTATTTTGCTTAGCATAATACCCTCTAGTTCCATTCAAGTCGTTGCAAATGGTAAGATTTCATTCTTTTCTATAGCTGAGTAATATTCTATCTTCTTTCAGAATAGCTAAAATTAACAACTCAGGAAACAACAAATGTTGTCAAGGATGCAGAGAAAGGAGAACCCTCTTACAATGTTGGTAGGAATGCAAACTGGTGCAGCCACTCTGGAAAACAGTATGGAGTTTCCTCAAAAAGTTAAAAATAGAGCTACCCTACGACCCAGCAATTGCACTACTAGGTATTTATCCAAAGGGTACAAACATAGTGATTCAAAGGGGCACATGCACCCCAATGTTTATAGTAGCAATGTCCACAATAGCCAAAAAGATATTAAAGCTTTAAAAAACCTAGGATAGGGGGCACCTGGGTGGCTCAGTCGTTAAGCTTCTGCCTTCGGCTCAGGTCATGATCCCGGGGTCCTGGGATCAAGCCCCACATCGGGCTCCCTGCTCAGCAAGAAGCCTGCTTCTCCCTCTCCCACTCCCCCTGCTTGTGTTCCCTCTCTCACTGTGTCTCTCTCTGTCAAATAAATAAAATCTTTAAAAAAAAAAAAAAACAAAAAAACCTAGGGTAGAAGTACCTCTTTTAGTTTGGAAAGATTAATGATTTTTTAAAAAGTCACAGATTTAGCTTACAGTTGTCTTTTTGCAACTAACAATTCCTTATGAAAAAAGAAGGTGCAGACCACTGCTTGAATATGGGATTCTCCTCTTGTTGTAAAAGCAAATTTATAAAAAATTTATAAAAATTCAAATCCGGTATCACTCACTGACTCAATCACTATGATGAAGGCCAAAGAGTTTAATATAAATAAACTATAATCATATATATCATCAAGAAAGAAAGTATAAAAAGGGCCCTAATAATAGTGATGTCTTGATAAATGTTTAACAACTGGCTGGGGGGAGAAAGCCCTAAATGTAGCATTTGTGAATTTCTAGGACATAAATGTCCCCAACACAGTTGGTTTCAAGCTACCACTGTGATATCACTGAATGCAGAATTTGGGAGAGACTCACACAATTGATTCTCAGAAACCTATAAAAGATGCTCAGGGATACTCCTAAAAATAACTAAATGTGAAGATTTTTCTACTCATCAATGTTAAGCAACATTGTTCAACAGACATATTTTTTTCAGCTTTTTTTTTATTATGTTATGTTAATCACCATACATTACATCATTAGTTTTTGATGTAGTGTTCCATGATTCATTGTTTGCATATAACACCCAGTGCTCCATGCAGAACGTGCCCTCCTTAATACCCATCACCAGGCTAATCCATCCCCCCACGCCCCTCCCCTCTAGAACCCTCAGTTTGTTTTTCAGGGTCCATCGTCTCTCATGGTTTGTCTCCCCCTCCGATTTCCACCCCCTTCATTCTCCCCTCCTGCTATCTTCTTCTTCTTCTTTTTTTTTTTTTAACATATAATGTTTTTTTTGTTTCAGAGGTACAGGTCTGTGATTCAACAGTCTTACACAATTCACAGCACTCACCATAGCACATACCCTCCTCAGTGTCTATCACCCAGGCGTATTTCTTTATACCATGAACAGTCTGGTGGCTCTACTGTTAATCAAAGGTGGCCAGGGCTAAAGTTTAAACTTCAGATGGACAAGCGCATGAATTTTGAAGTCTAGCTTCACATTTTTTTTTATTTTTACCATAACCAAAAAGGCCTTCAAAAGCCTGCACTTTTATGATATCCTCCTGCATATCAATCACTCTCAAGCTGTTGTTTTTAATACCTGTTAAAGATGGAGAAGTACTTTGCATAGCTTATGTTTTGCTTTCTTGAATCTCTTCCCCTTACTTTCTGTCACTACATTGGATGTAATCATGAATTCTGAGGACAGACATGAAGCAATGGCCATGAATATGTACACCTTGGGGTACCTCATCATAATTTTTGACAGTAATATTCCTCAGGATCAGCAGATAGATTGAAGTTGAGGTGGTTTCCTCAAAACTAATTTTAAGGTAGACATTTATAGGATATATACAAAGCAGATGTATAAAGTTATTTGTCAGAGACAATATTTTAATCCTGTAATAGAAAATAATGTTGCTTTTGAGTAAAGTTTAAAACATGAGCAGTCACAAAGCCTTATTGCTATACATTGCATTCAACTAATTAGACAAAATCTATTACACACTTATTGTAGTATACACAAAGATGAGATTTCTCATTTGAAAGAGTATCTCAGTAACATTTACTTATCCAGTACCTTCCACTTTTCACAGAAATATTAATGATAACACATTAAAAGAAGACAGTTCATAAGGCCACTAAAAATTAAGTCTGTCATGCAATCTAATGCCAAAATCTGAGATAAATTAGTAAAGTTATAAGAATTATGCACATGGATTTAGAAAATTGACCCAAGCATCAGCTCATGGCATTAACCAGCTTTGCTTTATGAAAAAGGGACCACAAGAAATAAGTAGGAAAAATCTACTATAACCCTTGCCACATAACATGTTTCTTAGACAAACATGTAGGGTCTGCTCTGAGAAACCATCCCTCTATAGTACCATGGAGAGTGGCAACCTCTGAACTTCTGAAACTACTCCCTCCCACCTCCACTGGTACTGGGCTACATCCATGCAGAGTCTATCAATCCTAGTGAATAACTAAGCAGAAAATAGAGGGAGGGGTTAAGAGTGGGCACAATTAGAAATGGCATGGAGCATCCTAGGAAATTTGACTATGATTCTTAATGTCCCTGAATATTAGGCAATGAAGGAGAAGCCCTCACTGGGTTCATGCTTGCTAGAGAATGGAAATTAATCTAGGACCTGTGTACAGGAATCTTCCCTCTTCCAACAAGGGAACTGAGGAAGGGATTTGATCTCTGCACAAACAGAGAGAAGCACATAGGCCAAAGTATTCACCTTATTTGTTGATAAATATTAAGTCTAGATAGATGTTATCTTTAGCAAGGACAAGTAGAGGGGAAATGTCGACATGAAAAAGATAAATATAAAACTATAGAACAAGAGGGAAAAGTAGCATCCAGAAGACCCAGAGAGGGACACAGCTGTATATCATTAAGTGTAGGATCTACAAGAAAATTTCAGTCAAGTATAAAAGATATGTCATACATAAAACAAAACAAGTCATTTTAAAAGCTGAGAGGAGAAGAAAGGGGGAAATGGATAAGATAATGAGAAAGTAGGAAGACACAGTAGCAGAATTTAAGACTACATGAGTAAGCAAAGAGCAGAACTGATGCTGCAGAAAACTGAAGGAGTGATGGGGGTAACAAATTACAGACTTGAAAATCATTTTTAGAATGCAGGGAATAAGGATAAATATATGTAAGTAATGAGAGAGACAATGCTATGGAAGAAGAGAACAGGGAAAGAATATTTGAACATTTAGTGATATTTAGTGATTTTAGAAGAGAGACCAAAACAAATTGAACTTCATGAAAAAGAAATCAGAATAAATTAAAAAAGAAGAAATAATCAAAACTATAGTTTGATCCAATACTTGAGCTGAGGAAAGCTGAGCAGATATTTTTTAAAGGGTTTCTAAAGTCCAGGACAAATGAGTTAAAGCGACACAACTTCTTGTTTCTTGTGTTGTTGATTTTAGCCATGCTGACAGGTGTGAGGAGGCATCTCATTGTAGTTTTGATTTGCATTTCCCTGATGAGTGATGGTGAGCATCTTTTCATGTGTCTGTTGGCCATCTGTATGTCTCCTTTGAAAAAATGTCTATTAATGTCTCCTGCCCATTTTTTAATTGGATTATTCATTTTTGGGGGGTGTGAGTTTTAGAAGTTCTTTATATATTTTGGATACTAACCCTTTATCAGATATGTCATTTGCAAATATCTTCTCCCATTCTGTAGATTGCCTTTTAGTTTTCTTGATTGTTTACTTTGCTGTGCGGAAAATTTTTATTTTGATGAAATCCCAACAGTTTATTTTTGCTTATTTCTCTTGCCTCAAGGGACATAGCTAGAAAGAAGTTGCTACAGCTAATGTCAAAGAAGTTACTGCCTGTGTTTTCCTCTAGGATTTTTATGGTTTCCCAGGTCTCAAATTTAGGTCTTTCATCTACTTTGAATTTATTTTTGTGCAATGCTGCTGCTAAGGCTCCCACAAAGGCATGACGTAAGCAAAAGATTATGAAGCCTGTGAAGGTTTCTGCACCCTGAGTTAATGGGAAATGCTAAGGTGGTGGATCAGATTTTTAAATAAACATCTGACTATAACTTAAAAAAAATAAATAAATTTTTAAAAATCTTTTAAACCTCTGAACAAGGTAACCTATACCTGAACAAACTCACCTACAAAAAAATGTCTTCCAGTGGGTTCCCCCAAAAGCAGATTCTGAGACAGGGGTTTGATGCTTCCAGGAAGCACCTGTAGGGGCTTGGGAACATGAGACAAGGAGGAAAAAGGAATCTTTTAAAGGGCTCTTTATTGAGCTGGTTGCAGCTACGGGCATCAGGAACTTAAGCCTAATGGAGAGATCTAGGAATAGAGCATACCTCAGTATCATCCACCACAGAAGCAGGAAGCTCGGATATTCATCCTGAACTGCCATCCATCCTCAGCCCATATGCTGGAAGAAGTTCTCAGACAGAAAGTCACAGATGATTGTGGTAGGACACTATTATCACATACTGAAATGGTGAACTCTTAGGTGATATGAGGAAAGCATTGTAAAGTATCTACTAACAATGACCAAAAACCTAGTTAGCCTCAGACATCTCCTCTACAACAACAATAAAAATGAAGAGGTGGTAAATTAATGTCAGCAAAGTTTTGAGGGAAAATGAATATGTATCAATATTTGATATCCACACAACTCTTTTGTGGGTAAACAACAACAGTAAGACATCTTTGTATGCAAGACCTCAAAAACTGTACTGCCTGTGCATCTATACTTTAGAAAAAAATCAGCTTCATATAAAAATATTTGATTCTACATATTCAACTCCCTTCCCTCCTAAATTCCCTTTGAAATTTCAAAGCAGAAAAAAATTTCATCCTCATTATAACCCAGAAAATAAACCTATTAATCAGCCAGAAGTTTCAAGGGATTTTTTTTTTACTTTTTTATTTTTTTTATTATTATGTTATATTAATCACCATATATTACATCATTAGTTTTTGATGTAGTGTTCCATGATTCATTATTTGCATATAACACCCAGTGCTCCCTGCAGAACGTGCCCTCTTTAATACCCATCACCAGGCTAACCCATCCTCCCACCCCCCTCCCCTCTAGAACCCTCAGTTTGTTTTTCAGAGTCCATCGTCTGTCATGGTTCGTCTCCCCCTCCGAGGATTTCTATAAGATATAACAAAAATAGGATCTGGCTTAGGAAAGTATCACTCCCAAGGTCCAAAGCATGAATATTCAAAATATGTGGAGTAATCACTGAAGGAGAAACCCAGTATTTCAGGCAGCATCTGAAATAACTCCCAATAATCCCTGCCTTTTGGAATTCACACCCTTATGTAATCTCCTCCTCATGTGTGTATAAGGTAGACCTAGCGATTTGCTTCTCACTAACAGAATACAGTAAGTTGATGGGATATTACTTCTGAGATTAAGTACAAAAACTGCAACTTCTGGCTTGCTAGTCCTCTCTCTTGCTGGTGTTCTTTCTTGCCCTCTAACTTGCTCACTCTACGATACTGTGAGATGTTCTAGAAAGAGGCCCACATGGCAAGGAACTGAGAGTGGCCTCTGGCTAACAGCCAGTGAGAAAATGAAGCCTTCAGTCCAACAACTTTTGAGGAAGAAAGGCCAGCCAACAACCATGTGAGCGACCTTGGAAGTGGATGTTTTTCCGGTTGAATCTTGAGATAAGACCACAGCCTCTGCCTGCACCTTGACTGAACTATGACAGGCCCTGAAGCAGAGGATCCCGTTAAGCTGTCTGGATTCCTTGCATTCAAAAACTGAGATAATAAATGTTGCCTTAAAGCCATTATGTTTTGGAGTAACTTGTTACAAAGCAATAGATAACCCTATAATACACCCAGAAAACTTCCCCCTCCCCACCCATACACCCAACATGAAAATTCAGGATCTGGAAATAAGGATGAGTCATCAGGAAACAGTAGACAAACACTACATCAAAAACTAATGATGTAATGTATGGTGACTAACATAATATAATAAAATAAAATTTAAAAAAAAAGGGAACAGTAGACAAACTGAACAAATTCAAGATCTGGGCCAATGCCTGCACTAACCTTCTTACAAATGACCTGTGTGTCCAGTGCGGGAGGTGTTACCACTATGAGGTCCCAATCACTGTGGTCACAGCAGTCAGAGGTCAGCGTCACACCCTCAGCCACCTTGTGCTGCTCTCTGTAGTACACCAAGGGAAGGCAGTGAGAGTGGTCCACTTCCCCGGGAAGAAAATAAAGGGCTGCACTTTCTATAGAAACTATAAATAAAGACAAATAAAAGTCAGTCTGCTCTCTCTTATAACTGTGCACTGGCAATTCTAGACCATGTCAGTGATTAAATACACCTCCCCATCAGGGTAGACAGCCCCTCACTGACTGCCCCAACAAAGATCATGCAAATGCTTGGCAGAGTGAGGCTCCCTGCTGTGCATAACCTTCCTGATAACTCCATCTGCATTTTTTATGGAGAACTGGATCTCCTACCCTACACAGATGCCCTCACAGATCAGGGTGGCAAGGAAGAACAGGAGTAAAGTCAAGTAACGGCAGGCTCTGGAACCAAACAAATGAGATTCTCATGATTGACTTTCAGGAGCATGCCCATGCACAGAGTCACCACCCATGGCCACCTGTCAGGGGCACTATTTATTCTCATCCATTCAAGAAATATTTATTGAGTGCCAGATCTGTTCCTGGACTAGGGAATCATCAGTAATTAAAAGACAGAAGTTACTGCCTTTGGGGAACTTATATTCTAGTGGAAATAGATTGATATAAATTAAAAAGTAAAATATGTATCAGATGGCAAGCAGTGCTGTGAAGAAAACTGAAGTAAGGAATGGGAAGGATTGCACCAGGATTAATTCTGCAATTTTAAATAAGGTGTTCAAAGCAGAGTTCAGTGAGTAGGGGATATCTGAATGAAGACCTGAAAGATGTGATGGATTTGGGTGGGGATGGAGAAAGCCGTCTAGGTAGGAGAATAATCAAGTGCAAAATCCCTAACAGTGTGGTATTCTTGGAGTGTTTAAGAAACAGCAAAGAGGTCGAGAGGGCTAGAGTGGAGTGAATGAGGGGTATTGTAAGAAATGGGATGAAGGGGGATAGTGACTTCTACTTCTCTTCCTTCCTCATATTTTCTGCAAATTCCTTTCTTCTGTGGAATCTGAGGTTGAACCCTGCTGGCAAAGGATTCTGGTAGATGTTCCAGGCTCCCATCCCTTGTGATACCTGGGAGAGAACATAAGTGGGCAAGAAAACTACAAAATACCAATAAGCAATCTGGCATATTACCTTTCCCCCCTTCCCTTCTAGGATCTGAAAATAATATTGTCAAAAATACCTTCTAAGACTAAGACATTGAGATAACCTGAAAAAAATTAAAGGAACACTTACCTAAAAGAAGGCCTGATTTCTAGTTCAATTCTACTGCTTGACCTTGAAAAAACCCCTTAATCTCTCTGAATCTGTTTCCTAATCTGTCTAGTGGAGATAACAGTATCTATCTCTCAGTCATGGAGACTGGATGATTTCACGCATGTGAAGGGCGAATCCCAGTGTCTGGTACACTCTGTAATAAATAGCAACTAATATTATTATAGATGTAAAAAATAAGGGTCCTATCCATTCCTAACTCTAGCTCCACCACCCACTAGTTCTATCATATCAAGTAATTTATTTCACTTCTCTGAGCATCAATTTCCTCATCTTTAAAATGAGAATAATAGGACCTACCTCTCAGAGTTATTTTGAGGATTAAATGAGATAATAGAAAGATGATACTTATTGGTATACAGTAAATTCTTGAGAAATGCTAATTATAATGATTAAGAAATAAAGGGGTTGAATTTTCTTCAAATTTCTTTCTCATGTTAACAGCTCTTGATGCTATCAATGAGTCTATAATGTAGGACTTTCATAATTTGCCTCTTTTAGAACTTGTGGGATTTACAAATCTTACTTCCTTTTAAGTATTATTTCTGTCTAACACACTATGGAAAGAACACAAGAAAATCGGAAATGCTTGGCTGTCCAATCAGCTGCATGTCCACTGCCCAGATTCCTGTGCCAGTGCTGAAATCAAGAAGCAGGATTTGCCCCAAGAGGCGACCCTGATACCATGGGTCTCATCAGTCATTTAAATTAACTCGCTTCATCACTTTCTCATTTACCTACCACTTGGCATCTTGATCTAGCCTTACAGAGCAACTGCACAGTTGAGGCAGGTGATCCCATTTTCTGGGGCTGATTTTAGCAGGGAGTAAATCCAGAACCGAGGACGTGGTTGCCCCAGAAAAACGTGAGCAGCCAAAGTCGCTGTCAAGCAGAGAAGGAGAACAGAGAACGGACAGCAGCCAACCAGTCACCAAGCACGCTGCTTCCTAGAGCCCCAGTCACGGCCCTGGGGGCAGCGAAAGCACACAGCAGGAACCCACTCTTGCCACTTCAGCCATCCTAGCCATTTCCTGAAGTGATGCAAAAAGAACAGTGTTGAAGGGAAGTGGGAGTGAATGAATGAGAAGAGTCATGATTAAAGGCGCTATTGAGGTAAGCTGGCATAAGAATGTGAAACAATTCTCCCAGCACCCATCACAGAGACAGTGAGGAAATGAGCTCCGGGTTCACTCCAGCTGAGGCTGTTCTCCATAGTAACTAACTATTAAGCTACATGTAAATAGGGCTTATACTTCTTACCTCTTCACTAACCACTCCAAAACAATTTTTCTCAGAGGAACAGCCTGGCAGGTGGAAACCACTCCTTCACTTACCCCTCTGAAATTTTTAGTGTCCATTTAATTATTTATGTGTTCATTCATCCAACATGTGTTTATTGAACACACACTATGCTTCAGGCACTGGGCTAATAAGGAACTAAAAACATAGTAAGAACATGACCTGATTGGTCCCAACCCTTCGAGGAGTTCTTGTCTGGGGGAAGGAAACAAATTAATTAATCAATTAAACAATGTGTCCTGTAGGAAAGAAGGAAGTGGCGGGGGATGCTAGAGAAAGGGCATAAAAATCAGAAAGAGAAGTGAGTTAAGTTTCCAGGAAGAACTATGTTTGAACTGAGTCTAGAAGGATCTGAAGGATTCAGCAAGTTAGAAAGGCAGTGAAGTGGAGGTGTTGGTGGATAGTGCCCAAGATGGAATTCTAGGCAGAGAGAAGAGCAAGTGGAAAGGCATGGTGTAATCCAAGTCCCACCACAGCTCAGTGTGACTGGGGGTGTGGTGAGAGATGAGGTCTGAGTCTGCAGCTCAGAAAAGAGCTACGTGCTAGAGCCAGAGCTTACAACTCCTCAGCTTCTAGGACCTTGCTGAAGCCAGGGAAGACAACTGTACCACCTATGGTGTGAGAAATACAGTCTGTTAAATTAAACAAGGAGGCCATTGGACTAGTATGGCCCTAATGACTTGGCGGCCTACCTAAGCAAACCAAAAATCTGTAAATGCCTCAAGGTTATTAAATCTAAATGCTAAGGACAACCAATCACAACTAAGCTTTAAGCTATAGCAAATCAACTAATTTCCTTTCTTTGTTTCCACACTTTCTCCACATGTCTTCCCTCCACACCATTCTGTCCACAGAGCACCCCTAACCACTTCCAGTTTGGCATTGCCAGAAACGAATCAATTTTTGCTCAAATAAACTCAAAGTTTTTAACATGCCTCGGTTTATTTTTTAACAAGTCCAAGAACCAAGGTCTGCAATGGACCTGGTTATTTCTTAACACCCTGTTCAATTCTAGACAAGCTTCACCACATGAGAGCCCTTCCCCCTTTCAACCTCCCTGGTATCCAGACTCTCACTCAGACAGCTACCACTTCCTGTCTCTACATTTTCTAGCACCATCCTCAATTGTCATTCATTTCCAGGTAGAAGAATAAGAACTGTCAACTCCACATTTTTAAGTGACAGTGGGACTTTTGACACAATTCTGCTCTGGAGAACCCTTTCACCGTAGGAATAATCATTCACAGTAGATCTGTGTAATACACTGGTCATAAGAGGATGTTGACATTTTTTTAAAAGAGAGTCTAAACTGTATTTTAACCTCTAGATGTTGCTAATTAAGCATTTTCCACCAAGTCAGCAGCCAGTTTCACAGATTTTATAGTCTTTTGTTTTAGTGCTGCTTTTGTAGGAATCCTGGCAGAAAATAAACCTTTTTTTTTTTTCTTAGTCATTTTTGTTTACAGAGTGGACTAGGTAGATTGTTCTTACTGAACTTTTTGATTTAAGGTTTCTGACTCCTTTTGGCCAGGGAAGCCCAAGTGTGACCCCCTGGACTTTATATTGTACCAATTTCTTTTTTATTGTATTTTTTCTGACTGATCATTCTACTGTGGTATATTTTAATTTTCTGTCTAGGGTGTCTTCTGGAAGGAAATCTTGACTCCCATTTTTCATTGTAGGACTAGAAACTTTCTTGTCCATGTTGATGGAGGCATCCCATGACCCAGGTATATCTTGTCCCTATTGAAGCTCTCCAGGCCCTTTGTCATGACGACTCCATGGCATGGTGAGAAGATGCAGAGGACCTGTGGTGACATCCAGTGCTGGTTTCATGAGCTTGCAACCTGTGCAGTCATGTAGAGCCCTGCACTTGGAAAGGCCCCACACATGGTTTAATACTCTGCTATCACCACCTTGAAATTATTAATAATTTTTAACAAGGGGCCCCACATTTTCATTTTGCCCTGGGTCCCAAAGTCAGGTCGCCCATCCTATTGACAGTGTAATACCTCTTGATAATAAAAATGAGCCTCAATGTTCCATCAGGTCCAGTTTCTCAGTGGAGCAGAGCCAGTTCATTTACTTCTGCCATCATGTCAACGGCAGCATGTTTGCTAAACCAAATTTCAGAGAAGTCCGAAGGCCTCAGTACATGGGAGATTATGCACACAGAACCACAGCCAGCTGAATACCACCAGGTCCCATGCACAACTTCTTTGTATGTCAGGTAATAAAGATAGAATTGTCAAGACACTGAGAGCTTCCCAACTATGCCCAGCCTAACGTCAACCAGCCTAAGAGAAGTTCCCTAGAGAGCGGTATTGGAATGATAAAGAAGAAGAAGAAGAGGAAGAGGAAGAGGACGAGGAGGAGGAAGAGGAAGAGGAAGAGGAAGAAGAAGAAAAGAAAATCACAATTTACAGCAATGTGGGTCTGCTTTCAGGAAGTGTAAAGGGAGATGCCTCTTTGATTAGACCTTTCATTCATTTAAATAACAGTTAAACTAAAAACCAGGTTAACGGAACAATGCTCGGTTTTCTTCTTTTTAATCTAAGAACACCTGGCTTAGAAAAGCAACCTGAGAAGAAGGCATCTCTCCAATTGTGGAGAGTTTTTATACTTAATCTCTTTATTCATTTAGATTTTATCCAAAGGAGTTAAGCTGTTATATTGGATTTCACTTGCAATCACATGATATTCAGTTGCCAAGGAAATCAAAATGCCTAAAATTCTGCCTACAAAAGGAAAGGAGATATAGCTATACAGATATATATATATATATATATATAGACATAAAATATATCATACACACACAGATTTATACACACACACATCGAATGTCTTTCACCTAGTGTAGAATAACTTTGGAATACTGATTCATCTTCTTGGGTAAAATATGCTGTTAATTACAGAGGCAATGGTGTACTGGAGCTGCCTCATTGGCTCTCGAACACCAAATGTACACATCTCTTCCCAACTTCACATTCAGTGATGTTACATCGGTATCTTGAAATCAGTCATGGTGGGAGCATTTATATCATGAAGGCATATGCTACAACAGGGCGTTTTCCCCCCAGAGATCCATTTACTGGGGCACCACTATATACAGCTTACTGTAAGGGATTCTAAATGAAACTTGGAAGTTGTGGAAATGAAGGCACTGTAGATTCAAATTATTACAACTAAATAAAACTGACAAAGAATGATTAGAGTGGGAGTTCTAATTCCACATAAAAGAAGAGAGAACTGGGTGAATAACATTTAACTCCATCGCTCCAACCTGTTGCCGTGGACCATCTTCCAGGGAGAGCACATGATAGCCTAAGACAGAACAGCTAAATCCTTCCCCTGACCCTGAGCAATACTGCACCTGAAAATGTGATTAGTGAGTATGTGTGAGTCTGGAGGGGTTAGAGCTACCTATGCCATAATTACAAATCATAAAGATAGCTACATTAACTACATAAAATATATGCCTTCATTTTCTCAAACTCAATGCAATTAAGAGAAACAATTTCATAAAGACAGGGAGAATTAAAACCATTAAAACTCTATTTAATTATCCCATTATTCTTAAGTATATAAAAATAACCTAAGCATTATATATATCACAGAGGGAAGCAAACTGATTAAAACTGAATAGGAACATTGTCTTTCTTTTTTTCCACATCAAGTATAATCATGTGAAGGAACCCCCTTCCAACAGGGGACTATGAAATATTAAACAATGAATTTATTGCTCAGCTGTCTGTGGCTGCAGAAATTTATGGCCAAAGGGGAAATTGCACCAGATGTGTTCTGTAGAGGGAAATGGGTCTACTGCATTTCATTAGTGTTGGTAAAGTTCTTACAGGAATAATCCAGCCAATTTCATTCCATCATTTCAGCTTTTAGCTATATCACTAGCCACCCTCCACAGACCACCAAATACCCAATATTATTTTCTATTCACTTATTTTTCAGCAATTGTTAATAGAGGAGAGCCAGAGAGGGGGATAAGGATGGCATATAGGAATCTCAAGACCAGGTATAAAATTCAAAAGAGAGTATTCCATATACTCTTGCTTTATAATACAAATTAAAGTAAGTCGGGACAAAATCTTCTGAACCAGTGAGAATACAGAAAAGATGCTGTGTGATCATGGGTTAAGACACTGCTTTACAGTGCTATAAATACTCCAGGGGTAACTATTAACACTTAGGGCTGTCTGCCCAGCACTGTTCTGAATGCTTTACATATATTAGCCCATCTAATCCTCATAACAACCCTATCAGGTGATTACCAGTTATAGACCCCAGTGCAAAATGAGTCACAGAGAGGCTAAATTACTTGCTTGTGGTCATATAACCAGTAAGCGACTAAGCCTGAATTACAGAACCAGTAAATCTAGTTCTAGACTAGAGTTTATGTGTCTGTGCTCATAATTTCTACACCCTGCTGTCTACAGCATGAAGACACCTACCTTGAGAAAGACAAAGAGATAGGAATATAAAACTACAAAACAAATCATTTAGGGTAGAATTTTATTGCTATTATACATAAAGTTAGTCTTATATTTTCTTTTTTTTTTTAAGAAAATTTTCTACCTTCCCAGATTTAACTCTCTTTTTTCTCCTTGAATAGACTTCCTCTTCCCCACCTCCTGATATAGCCAGCATCCAGAATACAGGGCTGCCTATGAGATAATTTCTCAATGAATGAATCAATCAACCAATTAGTCAATAAACGACAAAATAGCTATAGAGTTAATTTGGCCTGGAGTTGAACAGTGCTTGATGTGGTTGATTATTTTAACAACCCAGGGTGTTCTCAGGGCATCAAAACAAGCTTTGAAGCTTTGTAGACTAGAGCTGTGAAGTCCCAGGGTAAATGGAGAAATCATATTGGGAAGGATAAAGGAATTAGTCATTATGATGTGCCAACAACGTACCAGGTGCAAGACTGTATCATTTAACTCATTATTTCATTCTCACAACAACCCATTTGGTAGACGAGAAAATGAAGGAGCAACAAATAAAACAATTTGCCCAAAATCACACCAGCTAATAAGCAGAAAACTGGGGATATGAGCCAAATGTTTCTAACGCTAAAGCTCTTTTCACTACTATCCAATATTTCAGGTGAGTGAAGGAGCAGAGCAGGGGAGATGGGGAGGAGAAAGAGAATGAAGTGAAAATAAGACAAGATTTAGCTAAGAGATCAGCTTTATCCATGAACCTCAGTTACTACTCTTACTTGCCCTAGAAATATCCAGGCAATTATTTTAATCCCCCAATTTCCTTAGCCAGGATTAAAATAAGAACGACCCAGTTATCACAGTTCTTCTGACAGCAGTCAGGGCTGACATCCAATTAATTCGAGACTTCACTGTCTGCTGGCAGTCTCTCCCCATAAGGGAGAAAGCCTCAACAGAAGTTCTTTTTCACCTTCTGAGTTGGAGATAATTGCCCCTGCCCGGGAAATTCTAAACCTTGGTGCCCTCGGGCAGCAATCTGGCCACTCATTTGCCAAGTCCTGGCGCTAACCTGGCAGCTGCTGATGCCCCCTCAGCATTTACAGCTGTCTGGTGGGACACCTGTTCTCCCTAATTGAAGGCAATGGGCAAGTGGCTGGTGGGAGAGTATTAGCTGCAGCTCCTCTAATGCCTCGTGATTGGACAAAAATCCACAAGGAGAGGTGATGTAAAGAAAATTCTGCCTGCAGTATCATTTCTCCAGAGAAGAACCAACTTGACGTGCATGTAGTTAAGTTAGAGACACCCTACACTCTGATAATGGGCAGTAGAGAAATGCCCTTAGGAAAGAATTCCTAAGGAGGAACTATAAAAAAAGGACTAAGGCAATGCCCTCTCCTCTCCGCTAATACTATACATTCAAAACTCTGCAGCGTTCATACCCTTTCTCCACCCATCCCCCTCCCACTTTTTTAGTAATTGGTTAATGGATGATAAAAGCATGATGGGGAATGTAGCATACCCAATTTATTACTAAGCTCATTTCATAGATAGCAAGCCCACACCCTGCATGCTGCCTTGAATATATAGGTTACATTTAAAGATCGATATCACCTGGCTGCAATTTGATAAGTGCTTCTAATTTAATTTCTAGCTATGGCATTTACTTAAAACTTTGGCAACGAAAGCCAATTCAAACACAATATGCAATAAGCAGATTTGGAAAAGAGTGAGGAGAAACCACAGGGTGAAGAGTCAGAACCTTTAAATGCATGATTTCGGTTCAGTACAGCTTTAATAAAAAATCAGTCTTTCAAAAAACATTCACAAATGTTGATGTCCCAGCTCTAGAGAAAAACATAATGATAATAAGACATTCTAAATGGAGAGACTCTGGGTAGAAGATATGATCAAATCAGAAATGGCACCATCAATGTCTGGAAGGCAAGTAATAATGCCTAATGGGAAGTGCCTGATTAACTGAATCATATATAAGTGATGTCTTGGTATTACATTATGATCAGATGCTTTTAATCACTTCAAATGTACATTAAAGTGTGGTATTCTTAATTATAAAAATAAACCCTACTCAGGACGTTTTAAACGCAGCTTGGACACTGTTCTTAATATCTCTAAAAATTACTTTAAATAAATAAATAAATGAAAATTACTCTAGGTGTCTAATTTATTCAAGCCCTCAAGTAAAACTATTTTGTTATAAATGATCAAAATTATTTCTGTTCCAGTGGAGCTCTTGAATACAGCATGCTTTTCCTCATTGTATATTTTAAAGTAACATGAAGTAACAGTTACACAACCACATGTGAAATCATTGACATCAACCCTTTTGTTTGAAACTTTGGGACATTAGGAGAATATGGTTAAACTAAGAAGAAAGAAAACAACTTTCAAATCAATGATGAAAGATGAAAGACCAACACAGAATGTACCAAATTTCAACTCAAATTTTTAAATGACTGACAAAGAAATGTCTCCTTCACCTAAAAGAAACAAAAGCATAGTTTTGCCATGCTGGCTAGAGGAGATTCCAGTTGCTTTCCTGATGTTCCTTCTCTTGAATCTGTTCTCTCTCCTGCCCCTTTTTCCAACATCCCAGGGCATTGGCAAGTTTCATAAGAGATGTTCCTGAGCTCAAAAGGTAGTATAGGGTGGACAGTTTGGGCACCCCAGAACTTTGTAAATAATTTCCTTATAGACTCTTTCTCTGGGATTCAGAAAAAGGACACCTACCCCCACCCCACAACACACACACACACACACACACACACACACACACACACAAGTAGGTGAGAAGAGAGCTTCTCTTTGTGAACACAGTATCCCCCCACGAGGCCACCTCCTCTCCCCCATACCTCTTCTTAGAGCCAGTCGGGAGAGCCACACCCTGCAGAGAGGCCGGTGGTACCTGTGGCTGATGGTTCCACCCACATAGAATGTGGAGGACTTAGTTCCTTTTGTCCTTAGCTTTAGGTCTTGGCTGATTTCTGCTTTTCTGGAATTTCTGGTGTTTCCAACTAGAAACACCTCACTCAACACCTACTGCCAAGCTGTTACATTAGTATTGGAAACAGCCTAAATGCCCATCTGTGGGGGAACAGAAAAATAAAATTGCCATATTCAAATTACATAATATTGTGCTATCTGAGAAGAATTCATTAGATCTGTGTATACCAACAGGCAGAGATCTCAGAAACATAATGATGAACGTAAAATAGGCAGAATGAGAGTACAATACTCTCGAACCTCAGTTTCCTCATCAGTAAAACAGGGATTCATTCATTTAAGAAATGCTGACTGAGTGCCTACTTAGTACCAGGACCTATTTTAGTCAACAGAGATATAGCAATAGAAAATGAAAGAAAAAAAAATCTTCCTTTATGGAGGTTATGTTCCAGAGGTGCAAAACAGGAAGAGAGACAATAAACAAATAATAAAGCTAAGTTTATAGTATGGCCGGTGATTTTTTTAAAAATCCACAGAGAAGGGGCGCCTGGGTGGCTCAGTTGGTTGAGTGTCCAACTCTTGGTTTCAGCTCAGGTCATGATCTCAGGGTCATGGGATTAAGCCCCATGTCGGGCTCTGCCCTCAGCACAGAGTCTGCTTGGAATTCTCTCCCTCAGCCCCTCCCCCCCATAAATAAATATATCTTTAAAAAATAAAAAATATAAAATCCACAGAGAAAAATATAACAGGGAAGAAAAAAATGTAACATCAGAGGAAAGGGGCTAGGAAATACTGAACATAATAAGATCTTATTGGGAAAGTAATATCCCAGCAAAGACTTGAAGGAAGAGAGAAGTGAGGAATAAATCTTTGTTGTGACAGACATGCAAACAAGCTCAAGAGAACACTTCTCAAGCCTATTCCAACACACATCCTTTCCTATTGTCCAGGGTAGATACAAAATGGTCTCCATTTTTATACCCCTTAGGGCATTTCACTGGGAATCTCTTCGCTGGGGCTGAGAGAAGCATTAAATACCAGCATTTGAGCCACTTTTTAATTTGGAATGAATTTTATTTTAAATCTATATATATCCTCTTAAGGGATTGGGTGGAAAAAACTTTAATTGTTATTGAGTTACTCAGAAATAATTGTGCCTAATATGCCTGGTGCTTTAAGCAAGAGAGTCAATACTCAAAACTCTGATGTTCAGAATTTTTAGTAGGTTGAATGAAAGGATTTGGCAGATTTCCTAAAGAACAATATAAGTCAAAATCTCACAAGCTTGCCTCTGAAGTTTACTGTTTAAGTAATGCTGGCTACAAAGTTAACCATCAAGTTAATGGCAGAAGAGATTCCGTGATAAATAGAAGGATATGAAAATTAATGTCTAGAAAGAACTGGGTATGAAACTCTGCTTCTTAACTTAATGGACCTGCAATACGAAGCAATACATTTTGCTTCTCTGGGCCTCAATTTCTACACTGGTAACTGGAAATGCATTCCTGCTTCTCAGGAATTGAGGAAAAGAATATACAAAATGTCCTACATCTTTCCTTCTGCTAGATCCTAGACTCCATGAGGGCAAGGAATATGTCGTCAAATGAATCCCAGCACCCCAGGACCTATTACAGGCCTTCCTGGCACATTAGTATTCATCAAATTTTTATGGACTGAATTAATTAATTTATGACAATGTGTGGAATAGTGTCTAGCACAGAAGAGATCCTTCTTTTCTTTCTTCCCACATTCTAGGGACCTTTCTCTGCCTAAACCATTTTACCTGTTCCTGTGTTAATAATCATGAATTGCAAGGGTTTTTTCCTGTTTGGGAACTGACTAGTCAGGAGTATAATAGAGATCTTCAAGCCAGGAATATGACCCATGCATTGAAATTGGGCCTCTTTCACCAGAGGGGGTGGGCATTGGGGCTCTCAGCCAGCTTTGAGCCTCTTTAGAAGCCTTTTTTGTGATATGGAAAAAAAAAATGCACTTCTCTGCTTCCTTCAGTGAGGCATCCTATTCCTGAGAGATTTATACTCTCTGCCCAAACCAGGAGTGTTCACCCAAAGTGCTAAGAGTGCAGGAGGGATCAACAAATGGCAATCACAGACTCCTGGCCAGGAGTCAAGAAGAAGTCACTAGAGGCACAAACTGGGGCCAGCTTCTCCCTCTCCACAGCTTCCATGACATCTCAGAGCAGAGGAAGGAAAGCTACTAATAGTCCTCTGGAGGTCTAAGTTATTCCTTAAAGGAAAGAGACCAGGGCAGGGGGTAGCACCTGGGTAGCTCAGTCAGTTAAGTGTCTGCCTTCAGCTTAGGTCATGATCTCAGAGCCCCATGTTGGGGCTCCCTGCTCAGTGGGGAGTCTGCTTCTCCCGCTCCCTCTGCCCCTTCCTCCTCTGCTTGTGTATTCTCTCTCTCCCTCAAATAAATAAATAAATAAATAAATGCAATTGAGGGGAAACTGCAGGTGTAAATGGTGTAAAGAGAATCTGCATAATATAACACTTAGGTGCATTCTAAAGTCAGATTTGGTTCCAACTCCAACTTCACCAACTGGTTATAGCAACTTGACAATTGTTTAACCTGTCTGTGCCTCAGCATCTCCTTCTGTATGATATGATATGATATGATATGATATGATATGATATAATATGATACTAACAGCCAACATCTACTGAGCATACCTTATGGGCTAGGTGCTGTTAATACATGCCTGCATTAGGGCGCCTGGGTGGCTCAGTTGGTTGGGCGACTGCCTTCGGCTCAGGTCATGATCCTGGAGTCCCGGGATCGAGTCCCGCATCGGGCTCCCTGCTCGGCGGGGGGTCTGCTTCTCCCTCTGACCCTCCTCCCTCTCATGCTCTCTGTCTCTCATTCTCTCTCTCGCAAATAAATAAAATCTTAAAAAAAAAAAAAAAATACATGCCTGCATTAAATCTTTGCAATAACTCAATGAGGTAGATATTATCCACATTTTACAGATGAGGAAACAAACACATGGAGCAGTTACACTATCTGCCCACATTCATACAATGAATTATATTACTTGCCCGAGTTCAATACTTAATGCAACCAGCCAGCTCTTACTCACTATACCATTGTGAGAACTGAATTAAAAGGTATGTGAAAAGTGCTTTAAATAGTGCCTGGAATAGCATCATGCTTTGGGAGAACCATCACTAGAACTGCCTAGCCAGAAATGAGGAATCATGAAGTCCCATAAGCAGTGGGGTTGGTTAATGAAAAGTAGAGAGTTTTGTATCTCCTTCTATAAGCCATGAGAAGCAATGAAAGTTGGATCAGATGAGCTGAAGTCAATTAAAAGACCACAGCAGTGATTTATGTGTAAAACAAGAATGGCCTGAAAGAGCACAATGGCTTGGAGAATAAGGCGAGACCACACGTGAGAATGGTGGTTATTGAGAAGGGTGACTATTTGGAGAGTCAGTCTGACGGAGAAGGGGACCTCAGGATGGCTCCTTGAATGGTGGTGGGTGAGGATAATGCCATTCCTTTAAAAATAGGTGGAGATCCAGGAGTGAAAGTGGGCATTCAGAGAATGTGGACGCATTCCACTTCAGTCTTGTTCAATTTAAAAAGGAAACAAGACAGGTCGGCCAGACAAGAGACGGAGAAAAGCTTTCTGGTGAATACATGAGCATAGACATGAAAAACAGTGCTGTTAAAAAGGAAGCTCTGAAATGGAACCACCTAAAATAAACCTCTGCTTTTATATTTTTCTCCCAACAGTCGCAATTTGTTGGGCTCCAACTCTTTATTATTACACTTTAATACTTCCTTTAAATGGGACTAGGAGAGCTTTGTGGAAGATTAAGAAATTTTCACATGTGTTTCTTTTCTGAATAAATTGTTATGTGAAATCATTTATTTTAGCAGATTCTTGGGGCTTGAGTCTTTATCTTGAAAAGAGAAAAGAAAGGTCTTTCTCTTAAAGTGGCTTCTCAAGAGTAATAACTAAAGGAGACAACAGGGGGAAAAAAGCTTTCACAACCTTTTATATTCTGCTGAACATTCTGCTGAACTGTTCAAATTATAAGAACTTATGTCTGAGTTCTTAAATTTGAAAAGTGGACAAAATAAAGTTTTACTCCCCTCAGAAATGATGCGATATTATCTCTGCAGGAAAAGAGATTGGGTAGGTTTAGAACATTCTTTAGACTTTTCAATTGATGTCAAATCAAATGGGATGCCTTCATATGTCAGGAGGCTCATTTGCTGCACTCCATGCCTGCCAAAGTCCAATATGCTGAAATTCTCACTCAGTTGTTCATCTCCATGGGATGCTTTACGCCACCAGGCATTAACTGTTGAATTGCCAGTCTCAGCTACCACTGTTAAATCTTCATTATCTTAGTCACCCAGAGGAGTTATGTGAAAAATGGCTCCCTTTTCAGGAAATGGTCTTGTGCCTGAGACAGTCTAATATATCATGAGTATTTCAACAAAAGTGGAAACAGATGGAGGCAAAGGTGAGAAATCATCTAAAGTGCAAAACTGTTTTCTTCCTGGAGAGCCCTCACCGCACTACATCTGAAAGGGGTGATGCCAGCTGGTCCGTGTTCATATTTTTCTGTTATTTCTTGACATTTCATGGTCTTTAGCATCTGTTCATAAATATATTTACTAGAGCATGTTGATTGTGGGTCCCTCTTGTCCAACATCTTTGGGCCAACCAGAAAATATCCAGATTGCATAGATTCTACACATCAACACAGGGAAAGGGGGAGAAGTAGAAAGAATCACTGTGGAACACTGTATACAAGATAAGGAAATTCAAGATGGTAGGCTTTACCCAATTCTAGAGCTTCTATAATTCCAAACTCCTAATGCTTAACTAAATAATACAAAATACTTCTGCAACCCCACTGAAGTCTTCCTAAATTTCTAACCTCCAGACTCATCACATAAACCCATTTGAATTGGCCATTGTTCTAACAATGCCATGCTTTGTCCTTAAATCAGCTGTGGAATCCTAATTTGTCGGGCATTCCAGAAGACTGCACACAACACAGAGGGTTTTACTGCAACACCATCTAGAGATGCACAGATCACTTTAACTAATTTGTCCAAAAGAAACTAGATTTAAATAGGAATTGTAGAAACATGTGTCACACAGATATCAGTAAGAGATTTTGTCAGAAAGTTCTGATGTAGTCATTTAGATTGCATTTTCCCCTTGGTTCCAGGTCAAAGAGGCTTCCAGCCTCTTTATCTTATAAATAAAGATAATAATATAACACATTTCCAGTGATAAATAATTCTAAAATACCTTAGCATTAGATCATCACGCTCAAAAGAAACAAAAAAAAAGCACAGAACTGAATTAGTCCACTTCATTCTTTAAACAACTTTATGTAGCACCACTCTCCATACAGGTACCATTCTGAGTGCCAGAAATACAGAGAAAAATAAGATAACCTTCCTGTCTTCAAGGAGATTACAGTCTGTTAAGGGAGACTGGCCCCCCACTACGTGTACACAAAATAGCACGATATGTGCTTTAGTAGTAGTGGAGGTGCCAGTTGCCCTGAGAGCCCAGAGATGCTAGCAAATGAAGTGGAGCTTTAAGAATTATGGAGAATGGATGAACATTCCAAGCAGAATATACACAAAACATGGAAGTGTGGAAGAGTGTGGTGGATTGAGGAACGATAATGTTTTAGCCTGGATCTTCAAGTAGAACCTGAAGTAAGAATTAAGGAGCTATAACTCTTCAGTGGGAAGTATGAGCTCAAGACCTTAAAAGTGACAAAAAAAAAAAAAAAAAGGCAATGGAAAATGTAATATAAGGTGATGCAATGCATTATAATAGCTACAGCTTCTCAAGTGAAGACACAGAGCAATCACTCAGCAAGCATGTTTGCTTGGTACGTTTCCAGATAAGCCACACCTGAGAGTCTCCACAAGCGAGAAAAAGGAAAAAAAAATATTTCTCCTTTTCTATCAGTCAAGGTTCTCCCCATGGTGGGTCAGCTGGCCCCTTGATAGTTAGTCAAGAAACCAGATCCCACACAGGAATGGGATGTTCCTGCAAGTCTGAAAGAAAAAGGATGACCTGATGCAGGTGATGTGACAACCAAGGAAGAAAGAAGGAAAAGGTTAGGGACTCTGAGAAGCTACTGTGACGAGAAATTAGAAAGCATGTAGGGAGGAGGAGAAAATATGGGTCAGAAATAGCAGAGATTGATTTGTAAAGATCTTTAAAGAGCTCAGATTTTATTCTGTGGTCAAGAACTTTTTAGGAAGGCAAAGATCAGCCAGATATAGTACAAGGTTAATTAAGTATCCAGGTAAAAGTGACTCTGCTTTTTCTACCGATTTTTTTCAATATTTGGCTAAGGTTAAAGACATTCATTTTGGGCTATTCCAAGCTAAGATGTAGAGATAATCAACTGAGATGCTGTAATTATACAGGAAGCAGACAAATCGTCAATAAATAAGCAATAATGGATGCTTTTGTCTATTTTGTTTAGCTGCAAATAGGAATTAAATTATGATTTACCCAAACAACAGATAGATACCAGGTCCACATTGTGTCTTGAGTTGGTCTAGAATTTTATGAGTTAGCTGAAACTCTGGTTAAGTGCTTCCTTTTCACACCTGGTTTACAAAGCAATCACCCTGAGGATGCAACCACATTTAGTGCTCTTTGAAATGCAACCAAGAATAACATCTGGTATTTTTTGTAAGAATGATTTTTTCACTGTATAGTAATAGTTGTCTAACTACAGCCAACATTTCTAGACAGCTTTTCATAAACCATAATCTCATTTAGTTAGCATTGCAAGTTTATGAGAAAGGAATTATTATCCCCTCTATGAATGTCAAAATTCAAATAGACTCAGAAACATCAATGTGCCCTATAGATAATTAACGATGCTGTTCCCTTTGTCTCCAAGGCCCACACTTCCTGGTCTACTGTACTGCCTCACAGAGTTGTTTTGTGAGAGTACAAAACTTTCTTTTCCCCAAGAATAAAAAGGCTTAGAAGTTAAAAATGTATCCAAAAATCTATAATTTTCATATGGCAATCTTTCTTGAACAAATTATCTTCTTAGATGGTTCCAAATCTTGAGGAAATGAGCTCTACATATCTGATGTGAAATTGTTCTTCCCATTAGGGGATTTTGTTCACAACCTTAAAACCCATTTAATATTCCTGAATTCATCTTGATGATTTCAAAGATTTTTAAAAATCATACAATATCCTTCCTGTCAATTTCAATTGGGGCTCCTTCATTATATGTGTAAACTTGAACAAATGATTTAATTTTCCTAAGCCTTCTTTTCCTTGGATGTAAAATAGGGCTCACAGTAGCTCCCTCATGGGATTTCTAGTTTATTAGATGATATATTAATATAAAAGAAAAATTGGCAACAGTTTTGCCTAAGAGTTGCAAAAGCATGGAGTATCAATTATCCCAGTGGGGCACACACCTCTCCCCAATCTTGGCTTGAAGTTTGACCTTTCTTGACCATTCAGAATAATGAAACTTTGTCTTCAAAACTAAAGACACTGTAGAGGTGAGGAGTGAGTGATTAGAGTATTTGCACTTTAATCTGTACAGTGAAAGAGGATAGTTTGTCTCTTGTGCTCTCTTTTGCAGTTAATATCAAATAGGATAGGATAAAAGAAAAGATGTAAGATCCTTTGGGCTCCCTTATCTGCTGGGATCTGCTTCTCTGGTCCTTCCTGTTCCAACCTATGGGGTTCACCTTTGCATCTCCCCTTTCTTCCTGCTTCTGATTCTGCTACTCTTTTTTTTTTTTTTTTTAAAGATTTTACTTACTTATTTGACAGAGAGAGAGACAGCGAGAGAGGGAACACAAGTGGAGGAGTGGGAGAGGGAGAAGCAGGGCTCCCGCCGAGCAGGGAGCCCAATGCGGGGCTCGATCCCAGGACCCTGGGATCATGACCTGAGCCAAAGGCAGACGCTTAACGACCGAGCCACCCAGGCGCCCTGATTCTGCTCTGACATTAGCCAACTTGACCCCCCACCTGCATTTCCAGCTTTCATGTAGCAGCTGGATTCTAGTTCCTTCTCATTCTCAACTCATTTGTTCAAAAACTGTTGTGGAAGGCTTCTGGATAGAATGCTAAGATAATACATGCTTTATCCCTTTTTCCCAACTTCTGTTCCCAACTTCCGTTGAAGCAACCAATGAATATAAAAGTTAGGCTGCACAAATACTTTTAATATTTGAACTTACAGGTATATAACAATATCTGCAGGTTATTACCTTTAAATTAATGTCCTTTCACATACAAAAAAGGGCTGAAATAAAATATAAAATAATAAAATAAAACAAAATAACAAAGTATTGTTGGGTCATGAGATTATACAAGATTTTTATTTATTTTGTTTTGCTCTTATTTGCTTTTAAAATGTTAAATAATTAGCCTTCATCATTTCTGTAAAAAGAAACAAGATAAATGTTCTTTCTTCTAAAAGAAAACAAAAGAATAGAAATATAAAATATAACACTGTCTAAATTTTACAAGTAATGGAGACTGTAGTTCATTTTTATTTTGTCTACTGTGAATCATAAATAGTAATACTAAGTACTTTGAAACATACCCCAAGGCAAATAAATAAGAAATGGTATATAATTCCCACAGGGGAAGGACAACGTACATTTTAATGATCTTGTGGTTATGGCAAAATTCAGATATTTGAAATATTGTATAATGAGTTTGGTACTAAATTTGAAATATGCTGTTAAAATGCCACAAAACACTTGAACAGCATGACTATTAAGCTGATTTTAATTTTCCATTTAATCATAAAGAATACACAGATTAAATTCTGATTTCTTTTTAGCACTTTTATATAGTCATATCTCTTCACAGCATTATTATTATATCCCCCTGAAGCATTCTTCATCAGCATTCTGGCAAAGAGAATTTAATATTTCTATTTACTTCCTCAACTTTTTCTTTTCCAAGGAACACTGTGATCCAATAGTCTGTGTGTAAGAAATTAACCCAATTATTGTATTCTG
Organism: Phoca vitulina; assembly: GCF_004348235.1. NCBI lineage: Eukaryota > Metazoa > Chordata > Mammalia > Carnivora > Phocidae > Phoca > Phoca vitulina. The sequence goes on along the minus strand of NW_022589724.1, from coordinate 3,647,537 downwards.
ATCTTAAGACATGACATAATAGTTGCTTAGTTTAGTAGCAAACATGGAAGGAATAGGGAAGGAGAAGGAATAGGCAGAGAATTAGAACACTGTATTGAAGAGCTCAGGAAATTATTAATGTATTCGTACTCAATCTTCAAAAATTCCTCCAGCTCAGTCTGTGACAGCTACACCATGATTTATGAATTTATGTTGTCTGAGATTTTCTCAATATGCACATCTGCCTTCTGTTCTATCTAAATTCTTGAAACAGGTATTTTTGAAGACTGCTTTCAATCATACTTTTAAAGTAGGCTTAGGAATACATCTACTTCTCTCCAAATTTCTTTCTTCCTTTTTTTCTTCCAACAAACTGAGCACCTACTATGTTCCCAGACACTACAAGAAGCCAGATGTGCAAATGAAAAGAGACATAGAACTTGCCCTCAGACAGCTTATAGTCTAAAGTAGAATTGAACTTGTAAATAAAGAGTATGGGTTCCTGTATAACAGTTTTTACAAAGTACCAAGCAGCACAGAGGAAAAAGGGAGAAATCATTGTTGCAGACATTTGACAGGGAAGTGCCTCAGTGAAGGGAGATAGCTAAAAAAGGTTTCTGACTTGATGTAATGAGCACTGGGTGTTATATGCAACTGATCAATCACTAAATTCTACCCCTGAAACTAATAATACAGTATATGTTAACTAACTTGAATTTAAATAAAAAATTAAAACAAACAAGGCTTCTGCACTTTTCCTCCAAAGAGAGAATTAAGTCTTCAACTATATTTTGTCTAAGAGATAAGGTGTAGAAGAGATAATTTGATGGACCAGGAAGTTGGGGGCAACGACTGCTAGGACCAGGCTGCTCCCAAGGATGATATAATCCATGGATGGAGAATCAAACAAATACTTTTCAGAACCATAGCACACTATGATGAAGATCGTAATTGAGTTAAATTTTAATTTAAAAAATAATAAATGTCAGGGGCGCTTGGGTGGCTCAGTTGGTTAAGCGTCTGCCTTCAGCTCAGGTCATGATCTTGGGGTCCTGGGATGGAGCCCCAAGTCAGGCTCCCTGCTCATTGGGTAGTCTGCTTCTCCCCCTTCCCCCCACTGGTGCTCACTTTCTCTCTCTCTTTCTCTCTCTCTAATAAATAAAATCTTTAAAAAATAATAAATTTAAATAATAATAAATGTCAAGACCCAGAGGGAACAACTAATTTACCTACTCATAGTGGCTAATATTTATTATGGTAGGGTTTTTTTAAATTTCTTATTTATTTATTTGTTCTTTTTAAGTAGCTTCCACACCCAACATGGAGTTCCAACTCACTATCCCTAGATCAAGGGTCACATACTCTACTGACTGAGCCAGGCAAGTGTTCCCTTATTATGGCAGGTTTTAAGCTAAGCTCTTTACCTGCGTTATCTAACCTTGCATTCGCAGCAATCCTAAGAATTAAATATGATTATTTTCTCAATTTTACAGATGAGAAAACAAAAAAGTAATACCGTGGTACAGTTAAGATTCAAGTCTGATAAAGTCTCTGGGCTCTTAATCATACTAGAAGGGGTTCTACTGGACTGTATATTATATTCACCTGGCAACATTTAAAAAAAATACTGATGCCTAGGTTACACTACAGACCAACTAAATCAGAATTTCTGGGTAGGGGGCCCAGAAATTGTTCTTTTTTTTTTTTTTTTTAAGTTGCCTAGGTGATTTCACATACAATCAAGTTTGAGAACCCTGCCATTTTTCTATTCTTGAAGAAGAGTAAAGGTGATACTGAGTTGACAGTTGAGGGATTAATGAAAGTTTGCCACATGGGAAAGTAGAAAATGGCACTCCAGGTAGGAGGAGGAGCGAGCATGAGCAAAGATATGGTAAGTTAATACAAAGGGTATGCAGTGTGTTTAAACCAAAAGCTAGATTTGAAGGGCCATGAATTCTCTAACAAGTTCATTATGCAATAGAGAGCTTTTAAATATTTTTAAATATGGGAGTGAAAAAGAATCTGATCTATTTTAGAATAAAGGCTCAGGGCACCTAGGGGGTGCAGTCAGTTGAGCGTCAGACCCTTGGTTTCTGCTTGGGTCATGATCTTAGGGTCATGAGATTGAGCCCCATGTCAGGCTCTATGCTCAGCAGAGAGTCTGCTTAAGGATTCTCTCCCTCTGACGTCCCCTTGCTCATGCTCTCTCTCTTAAAATAAATAAATAAATGTGTTTTTTTTGTAATTTAAAAAAAAGAATAACTGCTCTCTGGGGGAACAGATAGCATAAAGATTAGTAAATGGTTTAGGATTAATTAAAATAATCTGAAATTTTATATTGATCAGTGGTTTGTTCTGTGGCATTCTACTAGAAAGTGGATCATAGTGTTAGGTATTTATAACTTAATTCGAAGTTAACTCTCTATGGTACTTTTACACCACAGCTGTTATCCCAAAGCACATAACCTCGAGCTATTTAAAATAAATGTAAGAATCATTTAGGTAGGGGTGCCTGGGTGGCTCAGTTGGTTAAGTGTCTGCCTTCAGCTCAGGTCATGATCCCAGGGTCCTGGGATTGGAGTCCCACATCGGGCTCCCTACTCAGTGGGGACCCTGTTCCTCCCTCTCCCTTTGCCCTCTCCCCCAACTCGTGCTCTCCCTCTCTCACTCTCTCAAATAAGTCAATAAAATCTTTAAAACAAAACAAAACAAAAAAGTCATTTAGGTATTGATAGAACTGAAGTAGTTCACTAGTCTTTGATGTCAGGAAGATTTTGCCCCACAAAGAGTGGAAGACAGGAAAAGGTAGCATTAGGAGTAAAAACTCACATTTTTTAATTACACTCAGTTCTTTTTCTTCAATCAAGAAAACTGGCCTTGAGTCATGGAAACAAATGAGATTTCTAAAATCATGGCTTATTGAGAAAATCAGGTCCTTTTTACTGAACTGTTGCATATTTTCAGCCACTCTACAATTTAGAGATAGAATATAAAAAGCACTGGAAGACCATAATGAATTACAGTAAATGGCCTTCTCTTTTCTTCCCTTTTCCTGCAATCCCTCTAAAAAGCTAGGTTTCTTGTTTCCTTTGGAACTGGAGTCAGCTGAAGGGCCCCCTGATGAATGGCACGTGGAAAAGAAGTCTTTAGCAGCCCTTCTCATGTGAAGTTCCCAGAGAGAATTAAGCCTTAATGTTAGCCTTAGTTAACCCATGGTATATAATGAATTAACTTATTTCCTGTGTAGTTAGGATGGTACTAATGTTTACCATCTTTGAGAAAATCGAGAAAATAGGCACTCAAACAACTTTCTGCATGGCTGAATTCTCTGGTAGAACCCAAGTGTTAAATCAAAGGTCTGGAAGAATCATGGGTTGTTCAAAGAAGAGGGAGAAAGAATATCAAATCTCCTTTTACCTTAAGGATAATCCACCCCAAATTCATATAAACAATGAGATTGGAATTTGGGGACATGTACATATCAAGACCACTTTCCTTCTTTTATTATCCTATGTTTCCTGAAAACAGCCTGGATGAGAAAACCTGGAAAGATGCTAATTAGTCATAGGCTTATAATTGGTAACAAAATATCAGCCTATGGGGAAAGATGTTCTAAGAACAGGAAATTTGTGAGTCACTCTAAATAACATTATTTGTTTTTAAACCTCTTAGTAGCCATTTGAATAACATTATGTTCTTTGAAAGGAAGTCTTTAGTTTCTGAAGTTAAACAATATGACTTGAAAGCACAAATTCTTCTCTCCTCTGAGACCCCACTAACACAGCAGTAAAGAAATTTTAAAAGAGGAATTCTGTTCATGGGGCTGTGACATACTAGATACCCCAAATGACCCTCATACCTAAATGCTGACACAATATTTTTTTTTAATCAATGCTTTGCAGAACAGGTACAAAGTAAGAAATCCACAGAGGTCAAATGAAGGAGTAAGAGGAAAACAAGCACAAAAGCTGGCTTTTTCTTAAGTTTCTGTGGAGACGTTAATCTCTTTTAATGGTTACCCATGTCGTAGAAGACAGAAAAATTTACAAGTCTACCTAAGAGAGGCAACCAGGATCTCTAAGAGCTATATCATAAGTACAGTGGTGAATAAAAGTAAATCCACCTTCCAAAATGGCATGATGCAGAAATCAAACTGTCTTGGCCCTTGTGCTTGGTAAGGGAAAAAAGGTACCCTCCCTAAGACTTCATAACTAAAACGACCACTCATGCTACCAGTGTGGTCTAAAAAAACTCAGGCAGATAATTTAATATAAAACGGTTGGTTATGTTCCATGTAGAAGTAAACACAAATCCTCTCTAAAGGAATTCAACTTCAGGGTACCTGGGTGGCTCAGTCGTTAAGCATCTGCCTTCGGCTCAGGTCATGATCCCAGGGTCCTGGGATCGAGCCCCGCTGCTTCTCCCTCTCCCACTCCCCCTGCTTGTGTTCCCTCTCTCGCTGTGTCTCTCTCTGCCAAATAAATGAATAAAATCTTTAATAAATAAATAAAGGAATTCAACTTCAATCCTGGATTTAAAGTATTCCCACAGACAAAGTTCAAATAACATGAGCTCATAGTCAAAAATCCCAAAATACACAATACAAAGAACAATCACTGAGAGACATCAAAAGCAACAGACAGCAGATCAGATCTGCAAATATTCCAGATAATGGTATTACTAGACACAGAATATAAAAAAATAACTATGTCAGACACGTTGAAAGAAAATAAAAGCTTTAAAATGTGAGCAGGAAACCAAGAGATTTAGAAATAGCCAGAGACTATGGAAAGAACCAAAGAATCCTTCTACATATTAATATCTTCCACCTAAGATGTAGAAAATAAGAAGAAAAAGTAGTTCTTATCCTAACAATGAGAACAATTCAGATAGCCTTTAAAAATCATAATGTTTGAGACCCCTCAGAGAACTGAGGTCACCAGGTAACCTACTGAACTAAAATCCAAAAATGAAGGCAATGCCCCCCGAGGAGAAATGGATCCCACGATTGTTTTGTCTTTGGCAGAGCAGTAGAGATAGGAGGTAGCCATCACAGAAATGGACAAGAAGAAAACATCTGGGATTTTCATAAAATGTTAAGAGACAAGTTTGAACTGATGAGAATGCATAGGAGTCCAGACACGAGAGAAGTCTGTGCCTACCCACAAATTCTTTTCCACTGATCTCCACTGAATATTTATGAAAAATATTAGTAGCAAGAGAGGACAGCTGAAAGAGATTACTTCCATGGTAAAATGTGCAAGGCCTCCTAAGTGTGAGAGTCGAGAGAAGAATGAGAGCAAGCCTCCCTCACTCCAGGACGCAGATCCCACGTGAGGGAGAGGCACGCACTGGGAGAAGGCAAGAAGGCTGCTGGGCTCAGCTGAGCAGAAGCCCCAACTCTCAATCTGATCTAAGGTCACTGCTCTTTTTACGTTGTAGGAAAACTGCTTTGATCTGAAGTTTTTATCACTTTCACCAGATCCTCAAATACAGGGAAAAGAAATGATAGCATCTAATAGTCTCAAGGTTACTTTGTGGGCACACGTGTAGGATAACTCTATGAAACATAAAAATAGTTCATTGACTCTTACAATTGAGTCTAGTTACTTGGTTACCTAAAATTCTTTGGGCAAAACTGAGAATCTTTTTTCTAGGTTAAGCATTAACAAAGAAATGTGGTCAAAACAAGGGCCATCTCACCCAGAGGTAGAGTAGAACAGGCACCTCTTCATTATGCCACAGTCATGGTCCATCCCCACCTATCAACACCAAGAAAACACCTAAGCCAACTTTTGAAAGACTTTTAGACATCTGGAACTAACCCAGCTCACTTAATTAAATAAATGAGAAAGAAATTTAGAATGCAAAATGCCTGTGTGAGATATAATTATATTAAGAGGATTTTATTCTTAGATGTGAGTGAGTGATCTATCAGAGCAGGTTATAACTATAACTATATATGGAGGGAGACTGAGAAGTGGGTGTCTGAAGAGGGAGGGGGGATAATTTAATTTTATAACTTAAGAAATTTGTTACAAATTATATCCAAAAAGTAACCATAAAAAGTGCAGTTTTCTGTTTCTGGTTTGGTAAAAACTAATAACCAATATAAGCCTTCACTGACATTCACATTTCTTAAGTCACTTTAATTTCATTCAACAAATATTTATTGAGCTACTACTATGCACCACACTGTGTTCTGTCATTTAGGATACCTCATAACAGAACAAAAAACAATATCCTCATGGATAGACAATAAAGAGTAAACATGATAAAGGAGTCAATTATTTAATATATCAGGAGGTAAGTACTATGGCCAAAAGAAGGGGATGGAGATAGGAGATCAAAAATGTAGAGGATTGAAGTTATTGTATTAACTAAGATGGTCAGCATGAACATCATTGAGAAGGCCAGATATGAGGAAAGACAGGAAGGAAGGAAGCCACATGGCTAGCTTACCTGTATGAAGAACATTCCTACAAAGGGAATAGCTAGTATACCAGATGTGTTCAAGAAAAAGGAAGGAAGTTAAGACGGCTGGAATGGAGCAAGCAAGAAGGGATGTATAGGAAAGAATGTCATCTCTTCATTCTTATTCATTTTGATTTCTACTTCCAAACAATTAAATCCCAATAAAAGAAATCACATAAATTGTCGGACTTCACTTAGAGATAAATTGCCCAATTTCAGCTTCTTTAATTTAATCCTAGTTATTTTCTCCCTTCCCTAAATATTTCCCACAGCAGAACTTCAAAGGATTCTATTCTTGGAAGTGGTGGTAAGCATGCCCCTGCACCCTTCACTCTCCATAGATGCCTTGACTCCTACTTTGTTCAGAGAGGATAGAGAACAGTGTCTAAACTCACTTCCATGCAATTCTGCTCTTTCCCACTGGGCTCAAAGGGAAAATGTCTCCTACTACTCAAGGCCAGTCTCTGCACCTGCCCAGGGCACTTGACCCTTTGATTGTCCCTCTCTTAGCGACTCTCTCCGAATCTGCTCTGATGTCTCCTTCTAGAACAGGTATCTCCTCTCAATCTATACTCTTCCTGATCAGTTTCATTCATGTCAATGCCTTAAATTTCCACCTATATTTTGATGATTTTCTAATCTACATTTCTAGTCCCTGAGGTAAGCAGAAATTTCAACTTTGTACTAGACATGGATATTCTAATGACACCTCAAAAATGCAATGTGTCAAAACTCAAGGATAACTCTCCCACCAAATATATTCTTCCTCTGACTCCTCTCTCAACTTATGACATCATTATCACAGTCACCTGGACATCACAGTTACCTCACTTTTCTTTATCTACCATTTATAGTCAGTCAAATTCTATAAATTTTTTGAGAGTCATTACATGAAGCCCCAACACCCTTCACCAAATATCTACATTCACAACTCTCACCAGCCATATTCATTCAAAGAAGAAAATCAAATCATAACTATCTTCTATGCTGAGACTAGACTAAGTAACATTTACCATGTCCATCCTTTTTGATAAATGAACTTTTGGATTTTTTGCTGTTTTTTGTTTTTGTTTTTCATTGACTGTACCTAGTAAGGAAAGTACTTAAATTCCACTGGATCACTCATGTGAACAAGGGAGAACCAACTGGCTCCTATGTAAATTAAATTAATCTTAAAACCATACCATAAGAGAAAATTTCACAAGAAGCACTTCAGCCGAGACTGGAGGGGAAAAAAGGTAAAAATTTGAAAGGCAAATATGAGAGCTGGGAGACAGTTTCAAATACAGAGAGAACAGCATTGGAGAACATAGAATTTTCAAAGCCTGGAATTTAAGGTGCTATGGGAAGGAGAGTGAAATATGAAGCTAAAAAGTAAGCAAGAGCCAAATTCTATATCTACCAGGGAGCCACTGAGGAGTTTTCAGTGAGGGAGTGACCTAAGAAACCTAAATGTTAGGAAGAACCCTCTGTATGTTGGTGGAAGGACTTAGCTTAGGTCACTTTTTTTTTTTTTTATTCCCCACAGAATTTAGTACAATTCTTTCAGAGAATGTGTTAAAGTCAGAAATGAATTGTATTAGATTGAAGTAAATGATAGATACTCTGCGGAGAGCAACAAATAGCTGTGTTGTGTGCAAAGCACAATTCTGAGCTGTCTAATTTGAAAGGGGACATGTTGGGCTGTTGTGAAGTTCAGACCAGCCATGTGAGCCCCATCTCCCCGTTTGAAGGCTGGTGGTTGCCATGGTTACAATTGCATGGATAGGCTTATTTATAGCTATATACTATCTTTAGTGAATTCCACAACAGATGAGAGAAAAATTCAACTGTGAAGCCATCTAAGTGTATTGGAAGCACTTAGGAAGAGCAATAGAATTAAATATACACCAGAGAATCTCAAAAACACTATGGAGAGCCCCATTTTAAACATCTGCTTTATGAACAGTGTTCTGAGTAAGTTGAAAAACAAAACCCAGGCCTTTACATGCCCTCTGCTAGCTCTGCCTTTACAATTTACAAGCATAAGTTCCAAGATAGGTTTTGGAAATAAATAAATGCATTAATTAGTTAATTAATTAGTTATTGTTTACCACCTATCATATGGAAGACATGTATGGTGATCCAAAGTCCTATAATAACAACAGGAGATAGGTACTACTTTTATCTTCATTTTGCACATTAGGAAACTGAGGTGCAACAAGGTTAGGTTCCCCAGTGCCACATAGTTGGTAAAGACCAGAGCTAGGCAAGAGCCCAGGCAGTCCCTTTCCAGTGATCTTAACTACTATGATACACTCATTTGTTTTAATATGTACAACATAAAAGTCTGGGGACCAGAATTCACTGGGAGGCCAAGAAACCATATTATTTCAATTTAAAGTGAATTTAAATTAAAATTTAAAATGATTATTTGCTAACTGAAATTAAGAATTTGTGCTGCAAAACCATGCATACCCAAACCTGAAATCTCAAAACAAACTACCGGCACCCTACTCCCATCTCAAAAGAATTAAAGCAAGACTATATTAAAAGGAAAAATTCTCTGTTTCATAACAAGTTAAATACAATTCACAGAAAATTGATTGTGTGCATACATGCAAATTTTTGGAACATATCCATTATGTACCACAAAATAAAATGGTAAGCTTATTTTAAAAAGGAATGGATCTTGACAGCTATTGAGTGTTTTCTTTCATTTACCTGGATAAGTCAATGAGGCAAGTATTATTTAGCCCTAGTTAGCAGATGAAAAACCTGAGGCTTACACTGGATAAAAACTTTCTGAACCACACATGTCTAGTAGGCAAAATTGGACCTGAAACCTAAGTTCTTCTAATGCTACAGCATGGAGATTTCCCCTTATATCTTTCTGTGTGATCCTGACTTAAAGGGAACCAAAATTTGACTAGCATCTAACAGAGGCTCTCTCCAAGACCAAAGAAAAAGTCTTTGAGCAACCATAGCTTGTGGTAGGGGTGGAATTTGCCTGAACAAGTTCTCATTCAGTGCAAGAACTTCTCACTTCTTGGACAAATATGTATTATAATACCATGACTTGCGTGGGAATAATACAGTGATGGGTGGAAATACATATACGTCTTTTTTAAGTGTCCTTTACCGAGAGAGGTTTTGAATAAAAATAATATGGTAAGGCTTTGGGAGTCATATTGTTGTCAATGATCATATAATCTAAGAATTCTATACTATTTGTTCATGCTTTTATCAAATAATTATTTACTAAGTACTTATATTGTACCTCTCATTATGGTAAGTTTCGGGGTTACAGTGGTAAATTAGACAAGCATAAATTATAATTTTGAATGCCTGTGAAAATGTGAATTTAGATTCACAAAACATTCAGGATATTCAGTCATTCAACAAACTTTATCAAGTGCCTATTATGCATCACACAACATCGGAGGTATTGAGAACATAAAGGTAAATAATTCATATTGCTAGAGGTGACTTTAGAGATCAATCATATGACAGTACCAAGACTCATACAATGAAATTGGAGTTAAAACCAAAGACTGATAACATATCTTTGACCCTTGTACTTTTCCTAAGGACTCAAAACACTGTGAAGCTTCCTGCCATCTCTCACACTCCATGAGTCTAATATAATTGTTATATGCTATCTTTTTTCCTAAATTGGGGGAAATGCTAGAAAAGGGTAAGATTGCATCTGCCATAAAGGTGTTCTGCCCAAAAGGTCCAGAATGCCAGGGTGAGAAACCCTGATCTAGCCTTTTTTTCATAAAAAGGGCTATGAAATACATGTTATAAAATAAAGAGTGTTGTCTCTGCCTGACATAAAATAGGAGCTTTTACAAGCAACTAGGAAGTCATTTGACATCACTCAGGAAAAAAGAGCTTATTTTCAAATACTATTATCTCTACTAATTTTATAATATTATCTTCAAATGGGAAGAGAATCTTGGAAGGTATATCGCCAATACCAGCTTAGATGAAAGGTTCATATCAAACTAGACCATGATTATGGATTTAGACAGACCTTGACCTGCACATCCAACTCATTTCTTAGTCTGTAGACTTACCAAGTAATTCTCAGACCTCTGTTTGGTTTCATACGTAGATTATTTTCAAGGAGAGAAAACTCTATACTTACTGAGTACCAAAAACCATGGGTCTAAGTGGTCTATTTGGCTTTCAGGTAAAAAGTACTCCCATTTAGCCTTAAACCAAACATAGCTCTGGTCAGTGAGGTCCCAGGTCTGTAGAATATTATAGTTCAGACACATAACTACAGAGTCTACACCAGCCCTCATCTGCTTCCCACTGCAGCTCCTGCCAACTTCTCACCTCACCACTACTATCTCCTATTTTAAATAGCTAAATAGCTAAACTAAAAGGTCCTGGCTTTGGAGATTTAGAAGATCTTTTTTAAGTAAGCTGCATACCCAGCATGGAGCCAACGCAGGGCCCGAACTCACAACCCTGAGATCAAGACCTGAGCTGAGATAAAAGAGTCAGATGCTTCACCGACTGAACCACCCAGGTGCCCTGAGATTTAGATTTTTAATAATGATGTGAACTGAATTAATTCCCTAGAAGTGTCTGAAATTAGATATGAACACAGTAAATAGCTCTTTCTAGAAGTAACAAAATATTTAATTAGAACAAATTATTAATTATTAAATTGACTCTACCTCAAAGATTCTTCTAATCAAAAATAACAAAAACAAAGGATTAAAGGCAAGCAAATTGGCATAGCTCAAAACATCTTTCAGGCAATTCCAGAAAGGAAAGAAGAAAAGAGGGAAGGAATATAGTAATAGCATAAGATAAAAATAAAATTCGAAGCCCTGAAGGGGAAATGAGGGCCTTTTTGATGTTGATAAAATGTTCAAGCTATGTTAAACATTTAGGCATTAAGTAACATAGCATGGGAAGAATACTTATTGACTGTTTACTGCTTTCACGTTAGCCTTCACAACAACTCAATGAAGTAAGCATTGTTAAAGGGTGAGATCACATTTCAATACCTGAAATAAAAAAGCACAAAGCGGATTTTATTGCTTTCCTAAATAGGAACAACTATGCTGGTCAGGCACAACCTCTTCAAGCTACTGACAGAAGGAGAAAATTATATATCCATAATAAAAATTTATGTGCCAAATAATGCTGCCACAAAATATTTTTAAAGAAAACTGTTGGAAATATATGGAGAAAAAGACGAAAAGACACTCGTGAAAGATTTCTACAGACCAAGCAAACAAAAAAGGAAGCAAAGATGTAGAGGAGCTGAATTTTATAATTGATAATATTTATATAGATGCCTTGGTACATTTTGTCAAAAGTCTGCACCTCCTTTTTTTAGCATATGGTCCTTTTTCTTCCTTAGCAGGCCCAGTCATTCCCCAGTTGAGTGCTGAGATTTGGCCCTGTGAGTCTGGTGACCAGGAGAGGAGTGGGGGTATGTCTGTACAGGGACATGTCCTGACCTGCCAGGAAGAGGCCCCCACCTTGTCTTTAAGCAAGAAGAATCACTGGCATTAATAGAAAGCAGTAGGTCACTTACATAGACCCAGAGGGATCTGAGGTTTTAAATTTATAGAGTGCAGTGATCCATATGTCCTCCTTCCAAATCTCAGAGTTCCACACCTTTCCCATCAGGTCCCTGACTTTGGTACAACCAACTTATTGGAGCAGACAATTCAAATTTCTCTGGAGTTCTACTTTTATAATTAAATCTTAGCTCTGATTCTCAAATTTTTCTACCCAAATTTTTCTGCTACAAGAGTTTCTTTACATACTGCCAAGAAGGCCCTCTCATTTTCTTATTTTGTCTTAATCAACCTTCAGCCTTTCATTATCCTCTCCAATGCATTAATATTACCCAAGAGATATCTGATTCATGATTCTTACAATAACTACTTTTCTCATAACTCTCAAATGCCTGTTACATTGCATCAGCCAATACATTTCTTTCCAATGTTATGCTGTTCCACTTCATCACTAGTGAAAATTTTAACAGGTATAGAATTCTAGCATGCCCAAGGCTGTCGGTATTCTACCCACCACAGGTGATGAGGTCATCCAACTCCAAAATTATAGAGTAGGCCTCCCTAAAACCATTTTTTGTACCATCACAGGTTTGGTTGCCCAGAAACACACTCTAGAGTAAAGATTTTCATGTAGAGGGTTTATCAGCTAGGGATCCCATGAATTCCACCTGTGCCGACCGGGCAGAAGAAGGTGAACTGTGATGCATGGTGCAGCTGCAGCAGAGGCTCCAGCTAATCCCACAGGAAACTCTGGAGAGAGGGTGGCCCTTTAAAATTGTCTGAAGTTGAGGCCAGGGTCGGGCCTGGTAACTCCACATTGACCCTTTATTGAATGTGGGCTGCCCTAGTGGGGGCATAACCTTAGGAAAGACATCTCCCTTTGACTGAAAGCAGCTTCTGTAGAGGGACAGCTGTGAGCCATCAGCACACTGTATTCCCAGTAGCTGGGAGAACATGTGCTGAGGTGATCTGGGTAGTTGGTACTCCACAAACAGGAAATAAACCTTCTTTTCCATGTAATACTGTGTTCTCTATGTAATATTTTACCTTATAAACAGAAAAAGACTTTAATATCCCTAGTAGTATGAGTTTCTTTTGACTGTACTTTCTAGAATGTTCTGACTCCCTGAACTTTGAAACCAGCTAAGTATTTGTTTTAAATTGGTATAGAATTGCTTCAGATTACCTTTTAACACTTCCACCCCACTCATTTACTTTATATAACACTGTTTTCCCAAAATATTTTTAAACCTATCCTACAGACACAGATGTCCAACTTATTTGAAGTTTCCTCACAAAATTACCCTTGACTGACTTTTGGTGAGTAATCACTTGTGGTTAAGAAATGAAAAATCATTAATAATATACTGGAAGTTTCAAATATGGTCCCAGTGCTTCTACAAAAAAATAAATTGTAATGTAGTTGGTGATATGGCCAAGGGTTCTGATTTTCCAGTTACCTTATAATGAAAAGAGATGAGGCTAGGGAACACATTTCATTTACAACAGCAAAAAAAATAATAATAATAATAATATGTTAACTCATTTATGTTTTTAATTTACTAGGATTTATAAATTACTTCCACCTTTTTTTTTCCAAAAATGACCTGGGGGAAATATGAAGCTTACGTGTGATAGTTCAGCAAAATATCTTTGATGGCAGGGCATTTCTCACTCTTTCAGTCACTCCTTGCTGTGGTACTCATCTTTAAGGCAGCAGCTCAGATATGCAAGACTAGTTCCTAGAGCACTAAAGACCAATGACCTGACACACCTGAAAAGAAGACAAGTTCAACAAAAGGTCTAGTTCTCTCCTCCACCTTTTTTTTTCCTTCAGTACAAAGAAAGAAATAATAGCCTCACTATTTGTCGTCAATGGTATAATGATGCTGAATGACATTTTGAAAATATTAGAACTTCTTAGTCCAATTAATATGAATAAAACCAAAATGAATAAATAAATCATAAGAAAACATCAACTACATTATATCACCCATGCACATCCTAGCCTGGATACACTATATTTATGGATACTGAACTGCATAATCAGCTAATTTCAGTAATCTTTGATGAGTCACAGAAGTGAAAATGATGCCAGGACATAGGAGATGGAACAGATATAATCCCAGTAATGAGTTAAGAACACCACAACATAAAACTGATCATTGTGATCACTACGGACAAACACCAGTTCTCTGAGAAAAAGAAAGTCATCCTGACCAGTTAGTACAAGGGGTAGATTAGGAAAATGTCAGGCATGGTCTACCTAGACATAGGCAGAACATTTGATAAAGACTCTCATAGTATCCCTGAGAATAAGATAGAGAAATATTAGTTGGTTTCCAGCTAAACTGGATGCATTCATTGCTAGTTGAATTATCACACTGCCAAAGAACACCTACAAATCCTCTTGAAAAGTGAGGGCAGAAAGGGGTGTACCAGTATGGACGCAATGAGGATTTTAAAAACAGCTGAGATGAAGTCCTTGTGCCAACACCATCCTGGCTGGCTCTCTGGGCAAGTCCACCTCTGCTCTGCAGGCCTGCAGCACCTCTCCAATAGGGAGCCCATCACATTTGTTCTGCTAATCCCTGGCATTGGCTTTCAACACAGCTTGTTAATTGAACTGTCTTTTCACATTCTGCCTGTGCCCCGACGGAGTATCCATAGAACTAATATTTCTCTGATTGTAAAACTTGGTTTGTGATACAAATTTTCTCTCCCTCCACTGTCCTTTCATTTCTTATCAGCTCAGGATGCCTCCTCTCTAAACCTTGAGGTTAGTCTAGATTTGGCCCTTGAACTCTCTGCCTTGACTAGTCTGAGAATAGCCTTTAGACAAAAAAAAAAGCTAATACCTTAAGGTTTTTAATAAATTTCAAAGGCTGCTGTCTATCAAGAAGGACAGTGCTACTGGCATGTGATAAGGCATTGAAAAGAATGAAAAGAATGGAACCAGAGAGGCAGTTCTGCTATTTAGACCTAAGGCTGATTATGGAGCTGAAAGTGAAAAACAGGTCAAAAGGTAGTGGCTGGATTAGCTCATAAATGGAGCAGCTGGAAAGGAGCAGAGGTAGGAATGAAGGAGTCATTCCAGAACATTCCTCATGTAAGGAAATGGAGGGCCCTGAGGGGTTTTGTTTTGTACAGTTTTGTAAGTGTTCTATATACATATTTGATGACAGCCTAGGGTCAAAGTGGAAAGGATGCTGTTGTCAGTCTTTGGAGGTACTTAATAAAATAGTCATGTGGTGATCCTGTGGAATGCTGCCTGAGGAAAAATATGACACCATCTTCTGCAAGACAGCCTTGCTTTATCAATTCATTTATTTGAGAGACCAAATTTTACACACTAGCAACTTCATCTCACTGTAGATCCAGGATAATTTGGGGAGAGGAGCATTCAAAAGCAATAGAAAGAAATGCAGAAGGTCATAGTGGTATGATCTTTTAATAGGGATAGTTATAAAGAAATTTTAGAAGACAGAATTCTATGGCTGTGCACTCTGAAACTCTAGCTGTTTTCTCTAATAAATTGTGTATTTTAGGGGAGTGAGCATTATTTCATTCCAATTCAGTAACCTAAATCATAGCATGATATGAATTTCTTTTCCAGTGAACCCTAGTTCTGGATGCTGTTGATTTCTGAAATAAGATCCTATATTGAAAATCTCTCAAGGTTTTATGATTGCCATTTGAAAGAAGCATGATGCAGAATAAAGCTGTAGTGGCTCCTACAATCACATCAAAATTCACATTTCAAGCATAATTAGCATGACATTTTATGACTTTAATTTGAAGAATGATGCAAAATAATTCTTTATTCTGCAAAAGAATTCCTTGTTTCACAGAGACTCAAAGTAAATTACACATTTAGATTATCATCAGTTATTTTGCTCATATGTTATTATTAAAGTGAATCCTAATTACAGTCACCAAGAATTCCTTTCTTATTTCAAAAAATAACCTAACTTTGTTTTCATGAACTTAATAACTGAAAGACCATGGAAGTCAAATAAAATAAGTCACGTTTATTAGCTAGTGATCATCGGTCTAGTTTTATTTCATGCTTACAAACACCTGAAATATTTTACCAAAATAAATCAAATTATTTTAAGAGCATGAAATGATACAGAAAAACTAATTAGGATTTTACTCATATATTCATCCAGAAGTCAACAAATATTTATTGAAATCTATTGAACACCCAGGCCTTAAGCTAATATTACCAAAGTTAATGATTTTATATTTTAAGTAATGTGTGTACAAAAGTGAATGGTAATTTATTTTAGTATTTGCTGGTATATGTGAATTCATAAAATATTTTAATTTCATATCTAGCACTTCTCAACAACAACCCAAGATCAGTCACTAATTTCTTAAGTTAGAAGTTGTAGCTAAGCATAAACTTTCTAAACTAACAAAAGATTCGTAACAAAATTATAAATGGTATTTGAGTAGGATCTCATCAATGTCACTGATGAACTTTAGCTACTATTTGGTCTTAACAAAACACACACACACACACAGTGAACATCAGTTTATTAATCTATCAGAAGCCCATTTTTCATTTCAGAACCACCTCTCCCCTACTCTCAGACTATGTGGTTTGAGCAGGGTAGCTTCTATCTTGTCCTTTCAGAGGTGAGCACGTGATGGAGCCTGGTCAGCTCAGTGTCCATCCTTTCAGTCACAATGACTGGTTCAGAGATGATCAAATGACCTAAGTCAGACTAATCGGAGCTCTCCATGGAACTTCTTCTGGAACCTTTGAGAAAGGAGTGCTTCTTCTAGGATTATAGAGGCTAAGAACCATTTAAGCTGATGTGGTTAAGGACAGTTTTGTGGATGTCTGAAGAGAGCCTTCCTGAGAATGAATCCAAAAGAGAAATGTAGACTTGGAAGATGGAGAAAAAGAAAGTTTTTTAATGACATCAGTCTAACTTCACAACCTACAGACAGACTCCTTGAAAATCTGTTACGTCAGCCAGTTGATTCCAATTTGTGTTTCAGACTTGAATTGAATTTCTGACTTTTGCAACTGAGAGAGTACAGCCAATATACATATATACCCAAAGACTTAGTATCTTCTATTTGTGAAATTTTTTTTCTTATACCATTATGTATCACACACACATCCCACACACACAAACACAACACAGGCTTCTACAGAAGCCTAGTGTTGGTCTTGTAGATAATGACAAGAGTCTCTGACAATATGGTTTTCACCTCCATGGCCAGCAGAATTTTGCTGAAACTCAGACATTTTTTATCTGATTAATGTGCAAAAACATGTTCTGACTACTTGCAAAAACTTGTTTAGCCATTGACATAAATGTGACAATACTTCAAATTGTGCACCAGCCCTCCATCTGTGTAGCATTTCTGCCCCAGCTCTGAGACTCAGAAAACTTATATTTGTCACAGAGTTGGAGTCACATGAATTACCCAACCTCCAAAATGTTGGGCTGAAAATGATATAGACACCTGAAGGTCCTTACTCATGACTACACAGGCATCTGGTTTTGGCTGGAGCTTTATTCCTTATCAATGCCAAGTTGAGACTAGCTTAATTGTGCAATTTCTAAATCTCTGGCAGAGAGCATAGTGTCAGTTCCCTCGACTCATAATTGTTTTCAGCTGGAAACAAATGCAAGGCTGACTCCATAGAGGTACGTGTCTTTTGTTCCTTTGATCAACAGCCTTGGTCTGTCCCATCAAGATGCCATCAGTGCACAGCATCTCAAAGTTGGCCACATACAATATATAATGTATACTGTTGGGTTATTTGACATGCACGCTAGTTGCTAAATTTTCTTTCCTTACAAGATGGTTGAATTGGAACCACCAAGTTACCAAGTGGGCCCATGCTCAGTTTGGGATTTCAAGGACCAAAACTGGGGCAGAGGAAAAGCCACAGTATGAATCTAAGTCAACATACAAGCATAATAAACTTCCTGAGTTCAAATCCCAGTCTTTTAAGCAAGTTGCCTTATTCCCCTACGTCTCAGTTTCTTCATCTATAAAATGGAAAAATGGAAGAGTAGTATCTAATCAGAAGTTTGTGACAATTAAATTTTATAATTCACTGAGGTGCCAATAAACATTACCTATTAACTTTAATAACTAAATATATTAAATATCCGTAGATATTAGTTATTAATAAACATTAAAAATTAATGATCAACAAACATTACCTATTAATATTATTGCTATTATCATCTAGGAAAGTCCTTTCATTTCCCTGAATTTCAGACTTCTCAACTGTAAAATGGGAGTTATAATCCCTGCCAACTTCCTGAAATTTTTAAATTTTAAACTCAAATGAGAGCATTTACACAAAACCACTTTGCACAACGTTAAATATATCAAGATACATGGTGTTATTAATTCTGCTGTTGTCTTTATTATTGGGGTACATTAAGTATATTGGGGGAACAATAAATATATTTGTATGTATTTAGTATTCAGCATGCACCAGTCCTGGTCAGACATAAACTCTACTCTCTAAATGCTTATAATCATGGAAAAGACATCAACAAGAATAACTTTACCACATAAAACTGTCTTTCCTACTATTTTAACTAACAAATCACATTCATAATAATATAGATCACAGCTATCTGTTAGAATTTTCTGTGATCAGTGATGCAAATGTTCTATATCTATAGCGGCCACACATACTACTGAGCAAACAAGATGAAGCTAGTGTGAATGGAGAACTAAATTTTTAGCTTTATTTCATTTTAATTAATTTAAATTTAAACAGCTACATGCAGCTAGTGGCTACCATAGTGAACAGTACAGAGACAGAATATCTTCAAAGATATCTGCTAATGGGTTTGCCTTTTTTTTTTGCACTGTGTGTTATAATGTGATTTATGTTGAAAATATATTAAATTATAAATTCCATTTAAATGCAATCTTCTACAAATTGTACATTTACATATAATATATACTTACTATGTACAAAAACAAGTTTTGACCTTTTTCTGTTAATAATGATACATGCTATTTAATGTAAATTATACAAGAAAAAGCATAATTTTAAAAGCATACTATATTGATATTTGGGAGCCAAGAATATAGTAATATTTAAATTTAACCATGAATATAGTGTAAAATAGATTAAAAAGTATTTTATTATGGATGTTTGGAATTCTTATATTTTACAGACAAAAACTACAATTGGTGTTTTCATACTTTTGTTTAATTTGTCTGCTGGTGTATACTCTAATAGTAACCATGTGGTTAATAACAGTTTTTATTCCCATACATATGAAAGTCATTCTGACATTCTCCATTTAATAATGGTTTTTAATAATTCTTAAATTTCCTGATGTGCGACATGAGAATTTTGATCAAATGGATGCAGCTTACAGATTTGGTAAAACTCATATCAAAGCAAATTTTAGAATTATTAACATTTTATACTCCTCGTTAACTTGGCATATATCAGTTTCTGTGTTCCCTAGGTCCTGGTCTTAAATAATTGCCTAGCACTAAAAATAATTTTATTCTTATACTACAAATAAAAATAATTTACAGCTGTACAATAGCCAAGTCTATCATGGCTGGTGACTGATGCTCAATCCAGCGTCTAACTAAGTGACTGAACTACAAGCACATTCTTTTGATTTTCACAATGTGCACTAACCACATATTCAAGGACTGCATGTCCTCCTTTAAAGGTATTTTTTTAAAACAATTGTTTTAGGGGTGCCTGGGTAGCTCAGTCAGTTAAGCATCTGCCTTCAGCTCAGGTCATGATCTCAGGGTCTTGGGATCGAGCCCTGCATTGGGCTCCCTGCTCAGTGAGGAATCTGCTTCTCCCTCTGGCCCTCCCCCTGCTCATGCTCTGTCTCTCTCTCTCTCAAATAAATAAAACCTTTTAAAATAAATAAATAAATAAATAAATAATAAAATAATTGCTTTACTTGTTGATCTTTAATATAAATTTAAACAGGTACCATTATTGCTTTTGATTCCAAAAACCCCTTGGGAAACTCTCTTGCTCTGAGAATTTCTCAAACCACTTGTTGGGAAAGACTATCAAATAACATTGAGGTAGAAGAATAAATATTCTTAAAATGTCTATACTACCCAAAGCAACCTACACATTTAATGTAATCCCTATCAAAATACCAACAGTGTTTTTCACAAAACCAGAACAAACAATCCTAAAATTTGTGTGGAACCACAAAAGACCCCAAGTAGCCAAAGCAAAATTGAAAAAGAAAAACAAAACTGGAGGTATCATAATTCCAGACTTCAAGTTATATTACAAAGCTGTAGTGATCAAAACAGTATGGTATTGGCACAAAAATAGACACACAGATCAATAGAACAGAACAGAAAGCCCAGAAATAAACCCACAATTATATGGTCAATTAATCTTCAACAAAGGAGGCAAGAATATGCAATAGGAAAAAGACAGTCTCTTCAACAAATGGTGCTGAGAAAACTGGACACTACTTGCAAATGAAACTGGACCACTTTCTTACATCAAACAAAATAAAATCACAAAAATAAAATCAAAATGGATTAAATTTTGGAAGCAGTCCAAATGTCCATTGATAGACAAATGGATAAAGATGCGGTATAGATATAAAATGGAATATTACTCAGCCATAAAAAAGAATGAAATCTTGCCATTTACAACAACATGGATGGATCTAGAGAGTATAATGCTAAGTGAAATGAGCTAATCAGAGAAAGACAAATGCCATATGATTTCTCTTACATGTGGATTTAAGACACAAAACAAACGAACAAAGGGAAAAGAGAGACAAACCAAAAAAGAGACTCTATAGAAAACAGACTGATGGTTACCAGAGAGAAGGTGGGTAGGAGAATGGGTGAAATAGGTGATGAGCATAAGAAGTGCACTTTTCAAAAAAAAAAAGTACACTTGTCATGATGAGCATTGAGTAATGTACAGAATTGTTGAATCACTGTATTGTATGCCTGAAACAAATATAAAACTGTCTATTAACTATATTGGAATTAAAATTTAAAAAAAAGAATATTGGGGAACTGCTTAACCTTCATGGGATGTTCACACACCTTAACCAGGTCCCCTGCTCTTCTTTGGGCCCGGAGAAAACAACTGTAACCCCACCCACGATTGGGTATCATATATGGAAACATAAATGAGAGAGGATCTATGAACAGAGGAGCCCTGAGAAAAGTCAGACCAGATTCAACAAAAGGAAGGACGTGTAGACTCAAGGAAATCAACACAAACAAACATATCTGACACATCACAGCAGAAATAGTAGCAGGTCCTCGGGATTAGGCAAGGCAATGGAGGAAGGAAGGGCAGGAAGGCGGGCTTAACTACTCCTGACCTCACTCCCATTTATTTCCCCCAGTTTTCCCCCAAACCCTCTAGGAAGCCAAGGACTGTGGTAGAAATAAAAGATATGTATCATTGGGGATCTAAACAACTCTGGTACAGGAATGATACTCTGAAAAGTGCTGAACACAAGAAAGAAGGCAAAGGCATCACCCTCCTGGCTGGCGAGAGAGGTGCACAGTAAAATCAGGGGACAACAAGTTTGGTGGAGCTGTAGAGACCGGCGGTAGCTAGAGAAGGACAACAATGACGACAACAATCCATGGCCGCCCAGATTCACTAGTCCAGAGGATGTGGCAGCAATGCTAACAACCCAAGGTGGCAAAGAAGTCAGGGGTCAGAGGTCTGGTGAGAGGCAAGGAGTGAAGAAAATAATCCCAGAGCACTGGGGCAAGAGCAGCTTTCCAGGTACAGCAAAGGCACAAACAAGACCAAGGAAAGTGGCAGTGAAAGGAAAGCAAAGAGCTCATCAGAAGCGTGAGTTACCTGTAAGAAAATATTCTCCCTTCTGTCAAGAAATCCCAGAAGGAAAGTGACATAGATGAGAGAGCCCAGCAGATAGTTGTTTTACAAGTATCAATAATCTTGGGAATTCTCAGAAACATTTAGGGAGAGAAAGCACTTCATATATAAGCAGATAAGGAGCAGGACTCAGAGCTATTGAGAACTGAAAATCATTTTAAATATGACCAAATATACATTCGTCTTTTAATAAAGCTTAGAATACCAATATATACCATAACTTTTTTCTAGGTATAGGATTACAGGTGCTTTTCTTTTTAATTTTATCTCTTATCTAAATTTTCTAAGGTTTCTTCTACTAACATGTAACAGTTTGGGTATTAAAAAGAATCAAATTTATTTCAAAAATGAAATACGATTTTCCACTTATTAAATTACAAAGATTGAAAGATAATCTAATAACGAGCATTGGCAAAAGGGTAGAGAACTAGGCATGCACTCTGCTCACAAAATTAAACAGGAATATGTTATTTCTGTAGGATAATTTTAAAAAATCAAAATTCTTAAAAAAAATTTTTTTTACCCAGAAATTCTGCTACTAGAAATTTATAGTGTGGAAAATTATCCTGTTTCTCTAAGAACTACCATGTATAGATAAATAAGGAGATAGGTAGCAAATTACACCTACAATAACATACACCAAATTAATGATAGTTATTACTGATAGGATCATGAGTGATTTTCATTTTGAGTATTCTCTTCCACATATTTCTGCAATGGAAACTGTTACTTAAATAATCAGGAAAAATAAATGTTATTTTAAATAAATTAAATGGAAAAATTAACATGGCATTAAACTTGGCATCTTTTTCTCCTACATTTTGTATCTTCTCTTTATCTGTGGTTATATCCTGTTTCAATTCTGTCACTTGATTTCTTCAGTTGTAGGGCAGCAATTATTTCATAGTTTTCTCAATAACTATTTTTGGGATTTATTAATTAAACCTTCTTATTCTTATTTTCTAATCCACTAAAATCTCCTTTCATCTTTATTCATTTCTTCTTCCTGGTCTCTTTTATTTTATCATTCTATTTACAACTGCTTGAATTGAAAGCTTAGATACATTTATTTTTATTTTTTCTAATTTAGTGATTTTAAAAATATAATATGTACACTCTGATTTTGAACCCAGCTTCTTCTTTCAAATGACTGTTACCTATTTATCCTTTTTATAAGAATTATTTATCACACTGAGTATGATACTGTAATCAAATTTGCAACTAATATTTAGGCTTAATTCTATGTTTTATGTATTTCATTAATCCCCACTACTCCTTTTTTTTAAATTTACATACAATAAAACTCATCTTTTTTAAGTGTTACAGTTTGGTGGATTTTGACAATGTTTTATAACTATAGTTAGTTAAATAGTTTTGTAAACTACCATCACAATCAAAATGCAGATTATTGTCATCAAAATGTTCCCTCTTGCCCTTTTGTAATCAATTCCGTCCTCCCACTCCCAGCACCCAACAACCATTGATATAATTTCTTTCACTATAATTTTACTTTTTCTAGGATGGCATGTTGTTGCATGTATCAGCTGTTTTTTCCTTCTTATTGATAAGTATTTTTCCACTGTAGAGTTGTGCAAAATTTGTTTACCCATTCACCAGCTGATGGGCATGTGGGTTGCTGTAAATATTTGCATACAAGTCATTGTATAGACATAGGTTTTCATTTCTCTTGGGTGAATACCCGGGAATGGGATTGCTAGCCCTACGGTAAGTATATGTTTATTTTTATAAGAAACTGCCTGTTTTCCAAAATGGCCATATTATTTTGCAGCTCCACTAGCAGTGTATAAAAGTTCCAGATGTTCCATATTCTCATAAAATCATCAACACTTGGAGTTGTCACATTAGGGCTGGGGTAGGAGAAGAGTAGAGGAACAGGGTTATTTCTTTCTTTCTTTTTTTGGTTTCTTTTAAGATTTTATTTTAGAGAGAGAATGAGAGAGAGGACGAGCAGGGGGAGGGACAGAGGGAGAGGGAGAATCTGAAGCACACTCCATGCTGAGCATGGAGCCAGAGCAGGACTCAATCCCACAACCCTGAGGCCATGACCTGAGCTGAAACCAAGAGTTGGACACCCAAACGACTGAGCCACCTCAGCGCCCCTCCTTTTTTGTTGTTCCAATAAATGTGTATGGTATCTCATGGCTTTAATTTGTATTTCCACAAATTTCCATAGTAACTAATGATGTTAAATATCTTCTCATCTGTTTATTTACAATCAGTCATCAGTATCTCGTCTTTGGTGAAGTATCTGTTTAAATTTTTTGCCCGTTTTTTATTTTTATTTTTTTTTTAATTTTTTTATTGTTATGTTAATCCCCATACATTACATCATTAGTTTTAGATATAGTGTTCCATGATGCATTGTTTGTGCATAACACCCAGTGCTCCATGCAGAACGTGCCCTCCTCAATACCCATCACCAGGCTAACCCTACCCTCCCCTCTAGAACCCTCAGTTTGTTTTACAGAGTCCATCGTCCCTCATGGTTCTTCTCCCCCTCCGATTTCCCCCCCTTCATTCTTCCCCTCCTGCTACATTCTTCTTCTTCTTTTTTTCTTTCTTAACATATATTGCATTATTTGTTTCAGAGGTACAGATCTGAGATTCAACAGTCCTGCACAATTCACAGCGCTTACCAGAACACATACCCTCCCCAGTGTCCATCACCCAGTCACCCCATCCCTCCCACCCCACCCCCCACTCCAGCAACCCTCAGTTTGTTTCCTGAGATTAAGAATTCCTCATATCAGTGAGGTCATATGATACATGTCTTTCTCTGTTTGACTTATTTCGCTCAGCATAATACCCTCCAGTTCCATCCACGTCGTTGCAAATTTGCCCGTTTTTTAAATTGGATTTTATTTTACTATTAAGTTTCAAAATTCTATAAATTCTAAATACAAATCCTGATATGTGTTTTGCAAGTATTTTCTTTCAGTGTATGGCTTGGCTTTCATTTTTTTAATAGTATCTCTCAAAGAACAGAACTTTTAAACTTTGATGAACTCTAAATGTATCAATTTTTCCCTTTATGTGTGTGTCCTTTGTGTTTTGTGTGTTCTAGCTTAGAAATCTTTTCCTAACCAAGGTCACAAAGATGTTGACCTGAGTTTTCTTCTAGAAGTTTTACAGCTTCAGGTTTTACAGTTAAGCCTGTCATCCATTTTGCATTCATTTTTATTTTTTTGTTGTGGTGGTGGTTTTTTTTTAAAGATTTTTATTTATTTGTCAGAGAGAAAGAGAGAGAGAGAGCAAGCACAAGCAGGAGAGCAGCAGGCAGAGGGAGAAGGAGGCTCCCTGCTGAGTAAGGAGCTTAATGTGGGACTTGATCCCAGCACCCTGGGATCATGACCGGAGCCTAAGGCAGACACTTAACTGACTAAGCCAACCAGGCATCCCTTTTTCTTTTTTAATTTAAATTCAATTAGCCAAAATACAGTACATCATTAGTTTCAGATGTAGAGTTCAAAAGTTCATTAGTTGCATATAACACCCAGTGTTCATCACATCCATCACATGCCCTCCTTACCCAATGCCCAGTTACCCCATCTCCCCACCCACCTCCCCTCCAGCAGCCCTGTTTGTTTCCTATAGTTAAGAGTCTCTCATGGTTTTTCACCCTCTCTAATGACTTCCCATTCAGTTTCCCTGCCTTCCCCTATGATCCTCTTCGCTGTTTCTTATATTCCACATGAATGAAACCATATGATAATTGTCTTTCTCTTATCGACTTATTTCGCCCAGCATAATACCCTCCAGTTCCATCCACATCCATGTAAATGGCAAGTATTCATCCTTTCTGATGGCTGAGTAATAATATTCCACTGTATAGATAGATAGATAGAAATATATATATATACACATACCACATCTTCTTTATCCATTCATCCTTCGATGGACATCTCAGCTCTTTCCACAGTTTGGCTATTGTGGACATTGCTGCTATGAACATCAGGATGCAGGTGCCTCTTCGAATCAATACATTTGTATCTTTGGAGTAAATACGTAGTAGTGCAATTGCTGGGTCGTAGGGTAGCTCTATTATCAACTTCTTGAGGAGCCTCCACATTGTTTTCCAGAGTGGCTGCACCAGTGTGCATCCCCACCAACAGTGTAAGGGGGTTCCTATCTCTCCGCATCTAGGCAACACCTCAGCAACATTTGTTGTTTCCTGACTTGTCAATTTTAGCCATTCTAACTGGTGTGAGGTGGTATCTCATTGCAGCTTTGATTTGTATTTCCCTGATGACGAGTGATGTTGAGCACCTTTTCATGTGTCTGTTAGCCATTTGTATGTCTTCTTTGTAGAAATGTCTGTTTGTGTCTTCTGCCCATTTCCTGACTGGATTATTTGTTTTTTGGGTGTTGACTTTGGTAAGTTCTTTATAGGTCTTGGATACTAGCCCTTCATCTAATATGTCATTTACAAATATCTTCTTCCATGCCATAGGGTGCTTTTTAGTTTTGTTGACTGTTTCCTTTGCTGTTCAGAAGCTTTTTATCTTGATGAATCCCAATAGTTCATTTTTGCCCTTGCTTCCCTTGCCTTTGGAGACGTGTCTAGGAAGAAGTTGCTGTGGCTGAGATTGAAGAGGTTGCTGCCTGTGTTCTCCTCTAGGATTTTGATGGATTCCTGTCTCACATTTAGGTCTTTCATCCATTTTTAGTTTATCTTTGTGTATGGTATGAGAAAATGGTCCAGTTTCATTCTTCTGCATGTGGTTGTCCAATTTTCCAAGCACCATTTGTTGTAGAGACTGTCCTTTTTCCATTGGATATTCTTTCCTGCTTTGTCAAAGATCAGTTTACCATAGAGTTGAGGGTCCATTTCTGAGTTCTCTATTCTGTTCCATTGATCTATGTGTGTGTTTTTGTGCCAGTACCATACTGTCTTGATGATGACAGCTTTGTAATAGAGCTTGAAGTCCAGAATTGTGATTCCACCAGCTTTGGTTTTCTTTTTCAACATTCCTCTGACTATTCAGGGTCTTTTCTGGTTCCATAAAAATTTTAGGATTATTTGTTCCATCTCTGTGAAAAACGCCGATGGTATTTTGATTGGGATTACACTGAATGTGTAGATTGCTCTGGGTAGCATAGACATTTTAAAAATATTTATTCTTCCAATCCCTGAGCATGGAATTTCCTTGTGTCTTCTTCAATTTCCTTCATAAGTGTTCTACAGTTTTCTGAGTACAGATCCTTTACCTCTCTGGTTAGGTTTATTCCTAGGTATCTTATGGTTTTGGGTGTAATTGTAAATGGAATCAATTCCTTAATTTCTCTTTTTTCTGTCTCATTGTTAGTGTACTGAAATGCAACTGATTTCTGTGCATTGGTTTTATATCCTGCCACACTGCTGAATTCCTGTGTGAGTTCTAGCAATTTTGGGGTGGAGTCTTTTGGGTTTCCCACGTAAAGTATCATGCCATCTGCGAAGACTAAGAGTTTGACTTCTTCTTCGTCAATTTGAATGCTTTTTATTTCTTTTTGTTGTCTGACTGCTGAGGCTAGAACTTCTAGTACTATGCTGAACAACAGTGGTGTGGTGAGAGTGGGCATCCCTGTTGTGTTCCTGACCTTAGGGGACAAGCTCTCAGTTTCTCCCCATTGAGAATGATATTCGTTGTGGGCTTTTCATTTATGGGCTTTTATGATTTTGAGGTATGTTCCCTCTATCCCTACACTGTGGAGAGTTTTAATCAAGAAAGGGTGCTGTATTTTGTCAAATGCATTTTCTGCATCAATTAAGAGAATCAGATGGTTCTTGTCCTTTCTTTTGTTAATGTGATATATCACATTGATTGATTTGCAGATGTTGAACCACTCTTGCAGCCCAGGAATAAATCCCACTCGGTCGTGGTGAATAATCCTTTTAATGTGCTGGCGGATCATATTGGCTAGTATCTTGGTAAGAATTTTGGCATCCATGTTCATCAGGGATATTGGTCTGTAATTCTCCTTTTTAGTGGGTTCTTCTGGTTTGGCGATCAAGGTAATGCTGACCTCATAGAACAAGTTTGGAAGTTTTCTCAATGTCTGGGAGAATTCTGCTGGGAAGCCATCTGGCTCTTGTTTATTGGGAGATTTTTGATTACTACTTCAATTTTCTTGCTGGTTATGGGTCTGTTCAGGTTTTGTATTTCTTCCTGGTTCAGTTTTGGTAGTTTATACGTCTCTAGGAACTCATCCATTTCTTCCAGATTGCCTAATTTGTTGGCATATAGTGGCTCATAATATGTTCTTATAATTGTTTTTATTTCCTTAGTTTGGTGTGATCTCTACTCCTTCATTCATGATTTTATTAATTTGGGTCCTTTCTCTTTTCTTTTTGTTAAGTCTGGCTAGGGGTTTATCGATCTTATTAATTCTTTCAAAGAACCAGCTTCTAGTTTTGTTGATCTCTCCTACTGTTCTTTTGGTTTCTATTTCTTTTTTTTTTTTTTTTTTTTTTTTTAAATTTTTTTTTTAAAGATTTTATTTATTTGACAGAGAGAGACACAGCGAGAGGGAACACAAGCAGGGGTAGTGGGAGAGGGAGAAGCAGGCTTCCCAAGGAGCAGGGAGCCTGATGTGGGGCTTGATCCCAGGACCTGGGATCATGACCTGAGCCGAAGGCAGACGCTTAACGACTGAGCCACCCAGGCACCCCAATTTTTGGTTTCTATTTCATTGATTTCTGCTCTGATCTTTATTATTTCTCATCTTCTGCGTGGTTTAGGCTCTATTTGCTGTTCTTTCTCCAGATCCTTTAGGTGTAGGGTTAGTTTGTGTATTTGAGACTTTTCTAGTTTCTTGAGAAAGGCTTGTATTACTATGTACTTCCCTCTTAGGACCGCCTTTGCTACATCCTGAAGGTTTTGAACAGTGGTGCTTTCATTTCATTTGTCTCCATGAATTTTTTTAAATTCTTCTTTAATTTCCTGGTTGACCCATTCATTCTTTAGTAGGACACTCTTTAGCCTCCAAGTATTTGAGTTCCTTCCAAATCTCCCCTTTGATTGAGCTCTGGTTTCAAAGCACTGTGATCTGAAAATATGCAGGGAATAATCCCAACCTTTAGTACCAGTTGAGACCTGATTTGTGACCCAGGATGTGATCTATTCTGGAGAATGTTCCATGTGCACTTGAGAAGAATGTATATTCTGTTGCCTTAGAATGGAATGCTCTGTACATATCTGTGAAGTCCATCTGGTCCAGTGTGTCATTCAAAGCCCTTGTTTCCCTGTTGATCTTCTGCTTAGATGATCTGTCCATCACTGTGAGTGCGGTATTAAAGTCCCCTACTGTTATTGTATTATTATCAACGTGTTTCTTTAATTTTGTTATTAATTGGCTTATATAATTGGTTGCTCCCACATTAGGAGCATAAATATTTATAGTTGTTAGATCTTCTTGTTGGATAGACCCTTTAAGTATAATATAGTGTCCCTATTCATCCCTTACTATAGTCTTTGGTTTAAAATCTAATTTGTCTGATAGGAGGATTGCTACCCCAGCTTTCTTTTGATGTCTATTAGCATGATAAATGTTTTCTACCCCCTCACTTTCTTTTTTTTCTTTTTTAAGATTTTATTTATTTATTTGACAGAGAGAGACACAGTGAGAGAGGGAACACAAGGGGAGTGGGGAGAAGCAGGCTTCCCATTGAGCAGGGAGCCCAATGCAGGGCCCGATCCCAGTACCCTGGGATCATGACCTGAGCCAAAGGCAGACGCTTAACGACTGAGCCACCCAGGCACCCCTACCCCCTCACTTTCAATCTGGAGGTGTCTTTGGGTCCAAAATGAGTCTCTTGCAGACAGCATATTGATGGGTCTTGCTTTTTTATCCAATCTAATACCCTGTGTCTTTTGATTAGAGCATTTAGCCCATTTACATTCAGAGTAACTATTGAAAGATATGAATTTAGTGCCATTGTATTACCTGTAAAGTCACTGATTCTGTAGATTGTCTCTGTTTCTTTCTGGTCTCCGTTACTTTTGGGCTCTCTCTCCACTTACAGGATCCTCTTTAATATTTCTTGCAGGGCTGGTTTACTACTCACAAATACCCCCTCAGATTCACATCTCCACACCTCCTATCTTGCAAAAAGTGGTCGCCTTTCTATTTGTAGAATTACAGCAATTCTTTTCTTAGAACTCAGGTTGAATTCAAGGTGTTCAGAATGATCTGATAGATATCTAGCTGAATTCAAGGGAACAGATGAAACGCGGGTCACCTACTCTTCTGCCATCTTCCCTCCAATCTCCCCAGCTTATTCTTAATAATGTAGTTCTACTTGTAAGCAAAGACTGGAGAAATCTCAACAAAGGGTAGGAGAAACACACTGTATACTTATGAACCTTGCATTCATTTTTAAATATGAGATATAGGTCGTTTATTTTTTGCATATGAATGTATACTTATTCCAGCACTGTCTATTGAAAAGACTATCTTTCTATTGAATTACCTTGGCACCTTTGTTGAAAATCGATTGATCATTATTTGTGTAGATATATTTCTAGACCCTCTATTAAGGTCTGTTGATCTACATAACTATCCTCTCACCAATACTACCCTGTCTGGATTACTATATTTTTATAGTAAGTTTTGAGTAGTCCTCCAATTTTGTTAATTACAAAACAATTTGTTAATTACAAAACTCCTTTGTATTTCCATAACATTTTAGAAGCAGCTTGCCAATTTTAACAAAAATGCCTGCTGGGATATTGGTGAATATTGTATTGAATTTATAGATGAATTGGAGGAGAACTAACATTTTTACAATGTCGAAACTTCCAATCCATGAAAATAGTATCTCCTCCCTCCATTTGTTTAGGTCTTTAATTTCTCTTATCACTGTTTTTACTTTTCAATATTCAAATGTTACACATATTTAGTTATATTTACTCCTATTTTATACTTTGTGATGCTATTGCAAATGACACTTTTTTACTTCAATATTTAACATTTCACTGTTATTACAGAAATTCAATTGATTTTTGTACATATTGATCTTATAACCTCCTCGCAACCCTGCTAAATGCATGCAGTTAATAATTCTAGTAGCTTTTTTTTGAGGGATTATTTATGCTGACAATCCAGGTTGTCAAATAAAGACTGTTTTTTTCTTTCTAATCTGCACGACTTTTATTTCTTTGTCTTGCTTTATTAAACTGACTGGAACCTGGATACAATATAGACTAGAAGTGGTAAGAATGAACATTTCTTTGTTTCCATTCTCAGGGAATGCGCAGTCAATCATCATTAAGTATATTTGCTGTATTTATGCCAGTACCATACTCTTTTGATTACTATAGTTTTCCAATATAATTTGAAATTAGGAAGTGTGATGCCTCCAGGTTTTTTGTTTTCTCAAGATTGCTTTAACTATTGGGAGTCTTTTGTGGTGCTATACAAATTTTAGGATTTTTTTTTTCTATTTCTGTGAAAAATGCCATTGGAATTTTGATAGGGATTGCAGTGAATCTATAGATCACTTTGGGTAGAATGGACATTTTAACACTATTGATGAACATGGGCTATCTTTCTACTTATTTGTCTTCTTAAATTTACTTCATCAATGTTTTATAGTTTTCAGTGAGTAGAACATGGTGGTTACTAGTAGCTGGGTGTGGGGAAGTGGGGAGAACTGATCAAAGGATATAAACTTTAGTTATAAAATGAATAAATTTGGTAGATCTATTGTACAACATGGTGACTATGATTGATGATTATGTATTGTATACTTGAAATTTGCCAAAAGAGTAGATCTCAAGTGTTTTCATCAGACCAAAACTAACTAACTAAATAAATAAATAAATAAAAGGTAAACTATATGAGGTGATGGATATGTTAACTAGCTTGATTATGGTAATCATGTCACAATGTATATGGATATCAAACATCATGCAGTACATCTTAAATATACACAACTTTTATTAGTCAATCATACCTCAATAAGCCTGGGGGAAAACATAATTTTAAAAAACCAAAGTAGAGGGTACCTGGGTGGCTCAGTTGGTTAGGCATCTGCCTTCGGCTGGGGTCATGATCCTGGGGTCCTGGGATTGAGCCCCGCATCGGGCTCCCTGCTGAGCAGGGAGCTGGCTTCTCCCTCTCCCTCTGCCTGCCACTCCCCTTGCTTGTGCTCTCCCTCTCTCTCTGTGTCAAATAAATAAATAAAATCTTTAAAAAAAAAAAAACTATATTTCCTATAGATCTTCCACTGATGTCCTTTATCAGGATGAGGAATTTCCCTTCAAGTTCCAATTTGGTGAGAGTTTTTATCAAGAATGGGTGTTGAGGGACGCCTGGGTGGCTCAGTCATTGGGCGTCTGCCTTCGGTTCAGGTCATGATCCCAGGGTCCTGGGATCGAGCCCTGCATCGGGCTCCCTGCTCCGCGGGAAGCCCGCTTCTCCCTCTCCCACTCCCCCTGCTTGCATTCCCTCTCACTGTCTCTCTCTGTCAAATAAAGAAATAATCTAAAAAAAAAAAAAAAAAGAATGGGTGTTGAATTTTGTCAAATAATTTTTCTGCATCTATTATGATGATCATATCATTTTTCTTTTTTTAATCTATTGATATGGTATATTGCATTGATTCTGAATGTTAAAACAACTTTGCATTCCTGGTATAAGTACCCTGTGGTTATCAGTACTCCTTTTAAGCCACAATTATCATGTTTTATTCCCTATTTTTATCACTTCTTTTTTTAATTTAATTTTATTATGTTATGTTAGTATTTCACCAAATTTTTTGGTATCTTTTCTATTTTAGGCATTGGTCCAGGTAATAAGAAGGGAGTAGTGAATAAGACCAGAAAAATTTTTGCCATTCTGGAACTTATATGGTGGCAGGGGTGGGGGGAGAGTAAAAAATAAACAATTGATTTCAAATGGTATAACAGAGTTTCAAGTAATATGTTTAAACAATGAGGCAGTCACTATTTTATAGAACTTCAAGTTCAGAAACAGGACAGGCTCCAAGCAAGTTTTAATCATTGGCTCAATGATGTCCTCAAAAGCCCATATACTTTTCCTCACTCCATTGTGTTTTCTCCAATGTCATCTTTACCTAAGATTGATCCTCCCTTATGATCATGATTAGGCTGCCAGTGAGCTTGTTTTTGTAGATTTGCCTTTTTAGGTTAAAGAAATTAAGAAGCTAAAAATCACCTCCAAGACTCTCTTACAGCTATATTTCTATATATAAATTCAGTTCTGACAATTAGAAACACTTGTTTGAGGTTTGGAAGGCAGAAGTGAAGCAAAATCTATTTTCCTATACTTCATTTAGCTGATTCAGCTGGCAAGCACAGTCATGGGAATATGAGTTTTCTCTGCAGCACTGTCCATTCTCCCTTCCCTGGTTGATGAGAAGTAGTTATGGGGGTAGTTGAAGGGGCAGTACTGATGTTATGTTTTGGTTTTCTAATCAATGAATTAAAGCAATGATGCCCATGTTCTAGCTCTTCATTCTTCCAAAGACAGTTCCAGTGATCAATGGCAGCAGGAGTTTCTTAATTCTGCCATAGCTTCCAGTAGTGATCTCAGAGGCAGTAGCCCTCCTGGTGGGTCAAGTTCTATATTTTTCTCATTTTTTAAATTTTTCTATTTTAATTCCAGTAGAGTTACATACAATGTTATATTAGTTTCAGTTGTGCAATATAGTGATTTGACAATTGTATACATCACTGAGTACTCATATTTGTGTAGATCAATTGTAACATTGGGATTAATAATCTCTTCTCAGAAGACTGTTATATGGATTAAATTGAATAACACTTGAGAAAGCACCTCCCAGAGATCAAGGTACAAAGAAGTCACTTAATGGTTGACTCTGAATCTGACCTGAACTTCACTCAGTGCAGTTGTATCTCAATGTCATGAACTATAAATGCCAAAGATTCTTAGACTCCAACAGCATAAAGCACAATCATAACATTAAGTTTCAAACCTCATTTAAATTAACTAAAATTTAAGGCAGAAAGAAAGAATGGAGGCTAGAAAGAAGTTTTTTTTTTTGAAGAAAGTTAAACCATATTGCTAATCAACAGTAATCATTTCCCATGAAAGAAATTTACTTTTGACAGAAAATGAACAAATTGTAGTTAATGGTGGGATCTACTGCTGTATTAATATAACTTCTGTGAAATGCCATTAACTTTCTCTGCTTCACTTCCTCTATCTTTAAAATGGTGGTTATAGTTATAGTTGATGACTTTTATGACTGTCAAATTAAAAGTTATGTTCACAGTGGGAGAGATGGATTTCTGGATTTTAATAACATCTCCTCCGTGCAGCACTGACAGCAACAGAAAGTCCCTAGGACCTGAGCACACACTGGTAGGAATGTATACTCATATCATCAAGGTTATATTTATGAGTTTATAAAATAACATTAATAATGTCCCTTGTCTACAATACTGTCCCAAAGTCTTTTCCTTCCACAGTTGGTGAGAAGAAAATCATTCTTATAATCTTGTGAACCATCTTCAAAACTGATTTCAATGGGAGCAGGGAGGCTTACAAAGATAATAATGGACATCTAAGGAGTGCTTTAAAAAAAATCGAGTCTGAGGTTTTGTAGTTCTGAATATCAAGAGAAGTCCCAAGTACAACCAGATCATCTGCTCAAGGAGACTTTGCCCATGTGAAGCAGAATGTGCCTAGGGCCCTCAGGAGAGTTGTCTCCTTTAATATCTGGTTTCAAAGCAAATAATACAACTGATGAAACTGATCTTCTGTCCAGTAAGCGCACGTGGGTAATTTTTTCTCCCTAATTATGCTTTTGTTTGGGACTTCTTCCCTCATATGCTATTCAACATAATTGACCATATGTCTAGAAATTTACTTGAATTCAGGGTGCACTGTCATTTACAAAGCTTTCTACTAGAGGTTGGAGACTGAGAACTGCAAATACATGGTTGCAATTCTCAGACAGCTTTTGTAGTTAAGGTTCACCAAAGCACCCCTCTCAGAAATGCTAGCATACTGGAGAAGGTGACTAGGAGTCATAGTTTCATGAATTCTCAATGGGTCTCCTGGAAAGGCAGTGCAAGGAGCATTGTAAATGATGGTTTATGCCGAGGACACTGGAATATAGACTCTGAGTGAGAAGCTGGAGTAGTCGTTGCTGGTAGAGCTACCCAGAACCCCCTTGATCTCTTCTACTCTTTCTCTGTGCCCCGTCCTCAGTTCTGGGGTGCTCTTGCTTCCCAACCCACTTCTGCAATGCTAATTGGGAGGACTCAGCCCTGGGGCTGCTGGAGCCACTTTACCCAAGCATGCAGAAAGCCAAAAGTGCCTGGGAGTTTCATCCCCAAAGGGAATGACTGAAGAGTACAGATGTATGAAATCTCAGCTCTCTTCCTTGGGGGAGAGACATCACTGAAGCATAATCTACATTTCAAAGTTCTCCTATAGTAACAAGATGAAGATACCTTTTGTGGGACCTCTTAAAATTGTATGCATGGATAGCTTTGTCTTATTCCTGGTACCACCTCCCCCGTTGCCTTACTAGTTTCTCCTGGGAGCACTTCCTTAATCAGTCACTTACACACAAACCTCTTTCAAGTCTTACTGATAGAGATCAAAATAGGCTAAATCCAGTCTCTTAGGAACGGCTATGGACAAAAAAGAAGCAAACTTAAAATAAAAGAGAATGTAAGGATATACTGTGTTCATAAAATCATTATTCACAATAGCTGAAACATGAAGTAACACAACTGTCCACCAATGGATGAACAGATAAACAAAGGGTGGTATATACATACAATGGAATATTATTCAGCTCTAAAAAAGAAAGAAATTCTATTATATGCTACAACAGGGATGAACCTTGAGAACACTATGCTAAGTAAAATAAGTCACTCACAAGAAAACAAATAGTGTATGATTCCATTTATGTGAGGTACTCAATGGAGTCAAATACATAGAGACAGAAAGTAGAATGTTGGTTGCCAGGGGTTAGGGTGAGGGGTGGGGGGAATAGGAAATTATTGTTTAAGTGATGTAGAGTTTCAGTTTTACAAGATGAAAAGAGCTCTGAAAGTGGATAGTGCTGATGGTTGCACAACATGAATGTATTTAATACCATTGAACCATACATTCAAATATGGTTAAAACAGTCAATTTTACTACAATAAAACAATGGAGATAAAAATAAGAATGTAAGGGTCTAGAAGTCATTTGTGGAACACAGGACACTACACTTGAAGAGAACTATAAGAGGTAAGATACTATATGGTGCCAATGGAATACCGCTCAGTGCTGGCTCAAGGAAACAGGCTGTACATTCCAGACATCCAAAGAAGGCTATCAAAAGCTTAGAGAGTCAAATGGCCCTTCCCAGAGTCAAATGGCCCTCCCCAGAGTCAAATGGCCCTCCCCAGAATCAATAGGCTTATTAAGAGCGGCTAGGTTAATATTAGAGCAAGTAGGATACCAAGATTGCCAGGTTGGTGGAATGGAGATCAGACACCAGCAGCTACAAGACTTTAATAATAGTCAGTGGGAATTTATGAGCTATCCAGAGATAGGTTCCCAGGGATTCGTCTGGGTGTGGGCTCAGAGTCTGACAGTCGTAATATCTTCTAGGGTAGATGGCATGCATACAAATAACTCCCATCAGAAAAGGCAAAGCATGATGTACACCATAAGGAATATACAAGTTGAAAACTATGAAAAGGCAGAGTAGAAAGAAATTGCTTCCCCTGGTGATGGGTATTAAAGAGGGCACGTTCTGCATGGAGCACTGGGTGTTATGCACAAACAATGAATCATGGAACACTACATCAAAAACTAATGATGTAATGTATGGTGATTAACATAACAATAAAAAATTAAATTAAAAAAAGAGGGGGAAAAAAAAGAAATTGCTTCCAGATGAGGAGATTTGTAGCAGCTGAGACCATGTGAACAAAAGTATGGAAATGGTGTGTTGCAGGTCACAATCATCTAGAGATTTAGGAGGAGCTGTGATACAAGTTATAAATGCCATGGTATACTGATTAAAGCATTTATTGACTTCAGCTAACTCTGGGACTTACTCAAGTGTTACTCACATTTAAATGTCACACACAGACACTCAAGCATTGCAAATGTTCCCAAGATATACAAAGTCATTTGTTACACATGCTCATAGGTCACACACCAGTTCAAAAGTTTCTATTCACTGCCTGCTTAGCCAGAGTGCTGAAGGGAAGATTTCAGCAGAGCAGTCAGATTCATTCTCTCATGGAATCTTCCCTCCTCAAGGATTCTGTCTGTCTAAGCCTTTTGATCTCAAAGGGAGGGCCCAGTTCAACCTTGGTTTTTCACTTTTACCCTCACAAAGTACATGCTAATCTGCTATACAGACCTTCAAAAACTCACAAGGTGATGAAAGCTTCCCCCAAAAGAAGTTTTTGCTGGTCTTCATAGCATTAATGATAACTGTGGTCACTTTCTATCACATACAAACTCAGAACATTAACTCAGAAGCTTTTCATTGATCATAATCCATACGGAGGCCTGTTAAATAATTTGAAAATAAAAGCTGCTGGGGGTGAAACTCTTTACACTCACAATCTTCCCAACTAAACCTAATCCTTCCTAGAAACATGTAACTTCCCAAAACAGAATCAGGAAGAAACAGAACATTTGAACAGAGCAGTTACCAGAAATGAAGTTGAATCGGTAATCAAAAAACTCCCAACAAACAAAAGTCCAGGACCAGATGGCTTCACAGGTGAATTCTTTTTTTTTCTTTTTTCTTTTTTTTTTTTAACAATTATTTAAATTTTTTTATTGTTATGTTAATCCCCATACATTACATCATTAGTTTTAGATATAGTGTTCCATGATTCATTGTTTGTGCATTAACACCCAGTGCTCCATGCAGAACGTGCCCTCCTCAATACCCACCACCAGGCTAACCCATCCTCCCAACCCCCTCCCCTCTAGAACCCTCAGTTTGTTTTTCAGAGTCCATTGTCTCTCATGGTTCTTCTTCCCCTCCGATTTCCCCCCCTTCATTCTTCCCCTCCTGCTACATTCTTCTTCTTCTTTTTTTCTTTCTTAACATATATTGCATTATTTGTTTCAGAGGTACAGATCTGAGATTCAACAGTCTTGCACAATTCACAGCACTTACCAGAACACATACCCTCCCCAGTGTCCATCACCCAGTCACCCCATCCCTCCCACCCCACCCCCCACTCCAGCAACCCTCAGTTTGTTTCCTGAGATTAAGAATTCCTCATATCAGTGAGGTCATATGATACATGTCTTTCTCTGTTTGACTTATTTCGCTCAGCATAATACCCTCCAGTTCCATCCACGTCGTTGCAAATGGCAAGATCTCATTCCTTTTGATGGCTCACAGGTGAATTCTACCAAACATTTAAAGAAGAGTTAATGCCTATTCTTCTCAAAAAAATAAGAGGAAGGAAATCTTCCAAATTCATTCGATGAAGTCAGCATTACCCTGACACCAAAACGAGATAAAGACACTACAAAAAAAGAGAACTACAGGCCAATATCTCTGATGAACACAGATGCCAAAATCCTCAACAAAATATTTGCAAGCCAAATCCAACAATATATTAAAAAGGTCACTCACCACAATCAAGCAGGATTTATTCCTGGGATGCAAGGGTGGTTCAATATTTGCAAATCAAGCAACATGACCCATCACAACAATACGAGAAAGGATAAAAACCATGTGATCATTTCAATAGATGCAGAAAAAGCATTTGACAAAGTACAACACTGATTCATGATAAAAACTCCCCAGAATTTCTTGTCTCAGTGAATGGCACCACGTTCACCCAAGTGCCCCAGCAACAGCTTGTATGTCATCCTTGCCTCGTCCCAATCTCTGTTCACCCACATCCAATTAATCACCACACTCTGTTACACCAGCCTTATTTACATTTCTCTGTTCTCTCCCCTTCTCTCCATCTCCATTTCCTAAGTTTAAGCATGACCACAGCTTACTGACTACTCTGACAACTCCCCACATTCAGTTGGTTCTCCATATTACAGCCAGGTCTTTCTAAAGTGTAGAGGATAAGAATAAACTCCAAATACTTTACATGACAAACATGGCTTTGTCAGAGTCCCAACAGGAAACTCATGACACACTCAATGGGAAATTGGAATATAATGAAGAAAAATTATTTTCAAAGGATTGGGCAGAATTTAGAGTCTAGTAACACTGGAGTTACAAACTGCCTCTGTTTGGCCAGGACTTTGGGTTTCCTGGGATTCAGGACTTCCAGTGTTAAAACCCACAAGTCCCACACAAACCCAGAATGAGTTGTTCACACTCAGTCACAACCAGGAACCATTACCATCCTAGGGTACTTGAAAGGGCATGAGAAGGGAGTAGTTACCAGAATCCAGAGAGGAAAGTTGTTTGGAGACCACGAGAGCTGTGGTATTTGGAAGGGGAGCAACACCCAACCAACAGACACCTGCAGGAAGGAAGCCAGAAAAATAAGAACCCACAGCTCACACTCATCATGCCTTCCCACCTCCTGCTGGTGCCTCCCACTGACCTAGCTAGGAGGTATGGGCAAAGGAGATTACTTGATGTTGTCATATGGATCAGTCTAGGGAAGGCAGAAAAAGGAAAACCAGAGAGGTGGCCACAGAACAAGGACTCAGTGTGACATAAAGGAAGGGAGCCATAGTCCAAGGAATACAGGTGGTCTCTAAAAAGCTGGAAAAGTTGGGGTACCCAGGTGGCTCAGTCGGTTGAGCATCCAGCTCTTGATTTTGGCTCAGGTCATGATCTCAGGGTCATGAGATCAAGCCCTGCATCAGATTCCATGCTCAGTGGGGACTCAGCTTGGGATTTTCTCCCTCTGCCTCTGCCCCTCCTCTCTCTTTCTCATTCTCTCTCTCTCTCCAAAATAAATATATAAATCTTTTTTTTTAAGATTTTATTTATTTATTTGACAGAGAAAGACACAGCGAGAGAGGGAACAATAGCAGGGGGAGTGGGAGAGGGAGAAGCAGGCTTTCCTGCTGAACAGGGAGCCCGATGCGGGACTCAGTCCCAGGACCCTGGGATCATGACCTGAGCCAAAGGCAGACGCTTAATGACTGAGCCACCCAGGCCCCCTAAATCTTTTTTTAAAAAGCTCGAAAAGTCAAGAAAATGAATTATCCTCTGGAGCCTCCAGAAGAACACAACCCTGCCCACACCTTGATTTTAGTCCAGTGAGACCCATTTCAAGTTTCTGATCTCCAGAACTATAAGAAAATAAATTTGTGTTGTTTTAAGTCATGATAATTATGGTAATTTGTTACAGTAGAGATGGAAACTACAAAGAAGGAACCTTAGAGGGCGTCTGTGTCAGCCAATACATAAGCTGAACAAGGACTGTGGGAAGTGACTTTACTCTGCTGTTAGTTTGGAGTTTGTGAAAGTCTTTGACCTGGGAAGTGACGTACTCAGAGCTGCTTCAGGAAGAATTATTCAGCCCCCTCCTACCTCTGGTATAGGTGAGACTACAAGGATTGAATGAAAGATAATCAGTTAGAAGGCTACTATGTAAGTCTGGTTAAGAAATAAGGGTTTAAAATGAGGGGGAGCCAGTAGACATGGGTAGGACAAATATGGCAGAGATGTTGTGAATGGGATGGAATGAATGGGACTGTGGGGAGTGAGAGTGAGAGTGAGAGTACACCAGGAGCCAGCGTGCTTGAAAAAGGTAAGGGATCCAAGAGAACCTGGCCAGAAGGCTAATTGTATCTGTGACAAAATATTACAGAAAATCTCAAACTTTTGTTTGACCATTTGAATGAAGAATTGATTTAAATGGTTCCATGGGGTTTCATAACACCACACTAACAAACTCCATCTTAAAAAGACCAGCAATGAGGGACTCCTAGGTGGCTCAGTCAGTTGAGCATCTGACTCTTGATTTTGGCTCAGGTCATGATTTCAGGGTCGAGATCAGCCCCTGTAGGCTCCACACTAGTGGGGAGTCTGCTTGAGAATCTCTCCCTCTGCCCCTCCCTCTGCTCACACACACCCTCTCTCTCTTTCTAAAATAAATAAATCTTTAAATAAAAAAAAAGACCAGCAATGATGTCACTTGTTACCAAGCCTAATGAAGATATTTTGTCCTCATCTCACTCTCACTCAGCCGAGCCACGTTCTCCTTATTGAAACACAGTACTCTGCTCTCTAAGCTAACAGCACACTCTCCTAAATTTCTCCCACTCAGTATCCTTTGTGGGCTCCTCTTACTTCTTCCTCAATCTAAATGTCAGAGCTGATCTCCAGGCCTTTCTCTCGTCCACATTCTCATCCTTCATTTCTTCTATTCCCACAACTTTAAACACACTAACACTGCAGTCTCCTCATTTTACATCTCCATCCCAGAACTCTCTTCCAAGCTTAAGCCTTATATATCCAACTGCTTAATTGGTACCTTTACGTGAATATTTTTAAATCCATCTCAATTTTAAAGTACCAAAATTAGAACACTTAATTCCCCACCACACTCACAAAAAGCTCTGTTCCTCTGCCAATCTCCTCATCCTATACTTTGTCCCCAGATGGTCAAGCCAAGAGCTTGGGACTCAATTTTTTTCTAAATTCCTCTATCCAGTCCCACAGCATTCCTTGTGGGCTATGCTTCCAAAATATGTCCTAGGTCTATCCACTTCTCTCCATCTCTACTGCTAACACCATGGTCCAACCTTAGTCTTTCATCTAGATGACTACAATTGCCTCCTGACTAGAATTCCTGATTTTACCTCTGTTCCCCTTAAGATTCAATCTCAAAATAGCAAGAATGATCATTTAAAACTGGATTCTGCTATTTTCCCATTAAAAATACTTTATTGGCTTTGATATTTTAAATCCTGTCATCCGCTGATTAAAATACTTCAGATGCTTCCTGCGTCTTTTAAAATTAAATACAACTACAACGGGGTGCCTGGGTGGCTCAGTCGTTAAGCGTCTGCCTTTGGCTCAGGTCATGATCCCAGGGTCCTGGGATCAAGCCCTGCATCGGGCTCCCTGCTCCACGGGAAGTCTGCTTCTCCCTCTCCCACTCCCCCTGCTTGTGTTCCCTCTCTCACTGTCTCTCTCTCTGTCAAAAAATAAATAAAATCTTTAAAAAAATAATAAATACAACAAGGTGATCTGGTCTCTGTATTTTTCCTACTGCATCTCACATTTCCACTGCTCATTTTGCTTGATCACACAGTATTTGTCATTTCCTAGACATCTCTGACCTGGAAATGGACACCTCTAATCCTGGCTCTTCTCCTAGCTTGCTTCTTTTCATTCTTTTAGGTCTCAGTCTAAGTATCCTGTCCTTGAAGAAGTCTTCCCTTATCAATCTGTCTATTGCTCCTTGTCCTTTTATTACTTGTGGAAATATTTCTACTCCAGCACTTACCACAATTGGTGTCTATTTGTTTATTGTGTTCCCTCGAGTAGAAAGTGAGCTCCTTGTGGACAAGTACCATACGTCTTTTTCACCAGCGCACCTCTAGTACCCAACAGTGACAGATTCGTATTAGGTGCTGAATAAAGATTTCACAAGTGAGTAAATAAATGAAACACAGGACTACTATATCTTGTTTCACTTTTGCTCCTAACAACTTGACCATCTGAGGTCATTTAAAGTATCATCACTTTGGCATGACCTGATCTTAGTATGGTCAAAAACAAATCTGCGTTTGGGAGGAAAAAACAGACACTCCCCGCCCCTCCCCGCCCCCCGCCCCGTGTTGAACTGATTAGTTTAAACAAGGCTAATATATGACAGAGAATGGCTCAGAATGGGTAAGACTATAACAGACCTTTCCAGCGTCATAAAGTCTCTAGTGCAGATGGCAATGCAGATAGTTTTACTGTGGTATTTTTCAAACTGTTTTATAGCTAGTCCTTTTCCTCAACTGCCCTTTTTAATGTCTGGTAGATTCAGGGAGACTAAACTGCTGGCAAC
Source organism: Phoca vitulina (assembly GCF_004348235.1). Classification (NCBI taxonomy): domain Eukaryota; kingdom Metazoa; phylum Chordata; class Mammalia; order Carnivora; family Phocidae; genus Phoca; species Phoca vitulina. The sequence goes on along the minus strand of NW_022589724.1, from coordinate 3,604,707 downwards.
CATTTCTTGAAACCAGGCAGTGGTACTTGATTTTTTTAAAATTATTTTTCTCCTTATTTGAAGATTTTTATTTTAGAATCTTAAAAGAAGATCCAATTTGGATGGTGCTTTTTGGCCTGATTCCTTCATTATTCAGTTAAGCTAACTGGATGTGTTAAATGTGTGAATATTTTGAGAGGATGCAAGCTGATACTCTTGTTTCTAGGAAATTTGTTCTTTATAGTCTGCATAGTTTATCATCTTTTGTCAAAGCTAATTGAGATTAATGATCTGACATTATAGATGCTATTGTTTAATAAAACATGGCTTCTATTAAATACTACTTAGTTACAATTCCGACAATCAAAGTAATAGGTACTCATTTTAGAAAATTTGGAAAAGATCCTTAAAAAAGAAACATTTAACCATCCACAAAGTTCCAACTAGAAATAACCCCATTATTGCTTGTTATATATCCTTCCAAGGTTTTTATCTACACATATATATGTTCACCCATTCACTCACTCATTCAACACTTACTGAACACTTACTATGTTTCAAAAAGAAGTCTAGATACTGCTGATCAAGACAGATGAGGTCCATACATTCACACAGCTTATATTCTAGCAAAACATGAGAACACTAGCAAATAAGATGATTTCCATTACTGACGACAGCTATGAAGAACACAAGTAATGTGACAGAGTAAAGGTCATAAAAGGTGAGACAGTGAGGGCTGGCTACTTTAAAGAGGGTAAACAGGGAAAACCTTTCTAAGAAGAAAATATTTGACCTGAGACCTAAAGAACCAGTAAACACCAATCACAGAAGGGTGTGCTGGAAGGACATTCCAGACACAGAGGGAACAGCACATGCAAAGGAAGAGTCTCACTGTTTCTAGTAACTGCCACAGGTAAGTGTGGCTAAGACTAGAGAATAAAAAGACACAGGCAGGGATCTTTCATATTCATTATGCATTTTTTAAGATTTTATTTCCTGACTTGAGAGAGGGAGAGACAGCACAGAGGGAGAGAGAGAAGCAGACTCCCCACTGAGCAGAAAGCCTGACGGGGGGCTCAGTCCCAGGACCCTCAGATCATGGCCTGAGCCAAAAGCAGATGCTTAACCAACTGAGCCACCCAGGTACTTCTTCATTATGCATTTTGACCAGCTTCGTGCATACCTTTTTATTCATGATATTTTTGACCCAGAGAATTTAAATTTTTGTGTTGTCAAATCCATCAGGGTTTTTTTGTTGTTTTTTCTATTAGAAAGTCCTTTACCTTACCTTCAATTAGAAAGATAATTACCTATATCTTTTTCAAGCTCTTCTATTGTTTCACTAATATATCCACAGTTTATTATGATATATGATGGAGATTTAAGTGTTCCCTAAGGAAATAACTCATGCCTGAGCTTAACTTTTTGAATAATCTTTTTTTCCTGCTAATTTTGATAGCACAATTATCATATGCTTATTTCTTATACTGAAGACTAATGAAAAGAAGAGTGATGTGAGTGGAATGACCTGAAAAGTCATTTAGGACATTTATTCTGGAAACAGTTTAAAGAAAGAATTAAATGGTCAAGAGCTTGAAAGGTGGAAAACCGGTTGGAAAGCTACAGTCATCATCCAGACACACGATGCCAAAGGGCTTGGATTCAGGCCATGACACTAAGAATGGAAGACAAGTCCTGGGTAAGGAAAACACTGACAATATTGAGCAAGCAAAACTCATCAAAATGACTGGATGGAGGGCACCTGGGTGCTTCAGTCAGTTGAGCAGCTTGGGTCATGATCTCAGGGTCCTGGGATCAAACCCCACATCAGGCTCTGCACTCAGCTTCTCCCTCTCCCTCTGCCCCTCCCCTGTCTCTCTGTCTCTCAAATAAATAAATAAAATCTTTTTTTAAAATGACTGGATGGGAGCACCTGGGTGGCCCAGTCAGTTAAGTGGCTGCCTTCGGCTCCGGTCATGATCTCAGGGTCCTACGTCGGGTTCCCTGCTCAGCAGGGAGCCTGCTTCTTCCTCTGCCTCTGCTACTTTCCATGCTTGTGCTCTCTCGTTCTCTCGCTCTGTCAAATAAATAAATAAAATCTTTTAAAAAAATGGCAGGATGGGTGGCTGAAAAACAAGGAGAGAGAATCAAAGATGATTCTGAGTGTAACTCAAAGTGTAATACCTCCCTATCTTGACTCATGTTGTTTCTTCACACTTAAACAATCACTTGTACTTATCATTCAAAACTCAAAATAAATATTGGAGCAATGCAAAATCTACCAGGTTTTTCTCATAGCATATTAGAAGCAAAAATTTAGGAACCAAATGTATGAATTGAGTCCCATACTGATTTTAAGGGTACTGAGCCCATCTATCCAATATCCTTATCTTAAAACCTTGCTTATTTGGAATTCACCCTCAATGGGCTGAATTATACTTGTTTCACCTCCAGGTTTCCAAATCTTGACTTCTGCTTCTTTTTCCTCCAGGGCAACTGATGTGGCTTCCCTCTCTCCCTCTTGCTGGATTAGCCTCACCAACAGGAGGAATTCAGCTGACCCTTAGGGCTGTGATAAATACTACGATGGTCAGTAATTCTTGGCTATAAATCACTCTTCAACAAACTTGATCCAAGCCTTTCTTATTCTCCAAAGTAGCCTCCATAGTATCTAGTGAATGTCTCTCTGTAGAAATTCTTCCAACCCAATCACTTAGCTAGACCAATTCTCCCAGGTATTCTTCCTGATGGTTTTAGAGGTGAGGGAAGCCATCCATCCTCTCTTATGCCACTCCACTTTTCTAGACAGTCAAAATTACAGAGGACTTGAACATTATATGAAAATGATATGCTGCCACCTGTATCTATGGCACTATAATAGGTAGGATTATGAAAGTGCTCATCATGTTTACTTTAAGAATATTGTAAGACAGAAAGGAGACTGGTGGTTGCCAGCAAAGTGACCACTCAGTGGATATGAAGTTTTCAATTTATGAAACATTCTGGAACTAAATGGTGGCGATGGTCACACAAGCACGCATGTACTTAATGCCACTGAACTGTATGCTTCAAAATGGTTAAAATGGTAAATTTTATGTTACGTGTATTTTATCACGATTTTTTCAATCATGCCTATTTTGCTGTTGAGGATGTGTAAACCAGATTTCAAAATGCCCTCTCTATAAATATCGGTGGCAGAAATGTCTGACTATATTAGTAATATCCTTAATTATGCAGTGGATCATGTTTCCCTTTAACACTGGCCAAAAGGAAGCTTTGAGCCCACTGTGGCCCTTCCCTGAAAAGTGTACAGGATTTCATAGTTTGTCTTTTGGCACTAATTCCAGGCTCCATTGTACTTTCCTATCTTTATTTTTCCTTTGCTTCATTTTTCATTCCTATTTTCAATTTATTTTATCTTGCTACCATATATGAATCTTTGTAAGATAACTGAAATCATTTTAAGAATCTGGCAGAATATAAATAACCTAAACATCAAAGTCTGACGAGATAAAGTGTTTGCTTATTTTGTCTCTCATAATGTGGTCTCTCTTCTTGGTATAACTCCAAAATTGTCCTTGCACTGAGATCTCTGAGAAATCTTATTAGACTTGAGACACATTTTTATTAGATAATTAGCTTCCTCATAGTGAACTTTTTACTGACATTATTCACACCTGGTATTTTCTTTGGTTAACTGAACACCAACCATCAAGCAGCATATTACAAATGCAGTGATAATGATGAAACGTCCTTAACTCTGAGTAACAGCCACTGTTGAAAAAAACAAATCACACTTACTCTCTGTCATGTTTTTACTGCTTTCCATGATTACAAGGAAAAAGAAGCTTAGCGATGCCTTTTTGTCCAAAGTGCAAAAAAAAACTGATACATCTTAGAAAAAAATAACAGACTACTATGATGTACATTTTTCTTATTTTTGTGGCAAATTGAAGAGAACATAAATAATTCCTCAAAGCAGCAATGCAAGCTTTTTTTTCAAGAAAGGGAGTCCCATAAAACAGAGGCTTGTTACAATGGCAGAGAATATTTTTCAATAAAAATTTCCGCAGTTGGTATGAAACAAAGACTGAATTAATGGACATTTAGAATATGTCTTAGAGATTAGACGAATCATGGCTTTCCTGCTGACTAATAATATGGTGGCAATAGTAATGAGTTTATCTATTCACTCAACAAATGCAGGGTCCATCAGAAAGCCTCCAATGTCAGTCACTGCGGACCCCAAAGATTTGGGGAGAAGAAGGCAGAAAAAAATGTAAAGAAAGAACCAGAACCACATGCATAGACTTTAAACCCTACCTTTAAGATGCTGAATTGATCTGTTCTGAATTCTCTCTTGAACCAGAAAGGTAGTGACTTAAAGATTAATGTCAGATGCGTTACCAGGTATTGTCTTTATGCTGAAAGAGCATCAAGATTTATAACTATTAGAAAACAAGTTGTCATTGCTTTGGAAAGGTGTTGGTTTTCTGGTACAGACATGTTCTCATTTGAAGCTCACAACAGCCATATTCAAGCAAATGAGGAAACACTCTCTTTGAAGCAAAGTAATTTCTTAACAGTTACACAGAGAGTAAATGGCAAGATCAGTATTCAAAACAGTATCTGTTTGGGTTCAGCACCAGGGAACCTCCCCATTCCACCATGGTGCCTCACAGGCTCACTCAGCAACACTGACAAAACGCTCCCACACACTTGTGAGGAACACAAAGAAAATGTCGCTGCTGCAAAATATAGAAGTTCAAAGATGCTGTGACTTTCACTAAATCGCCTGGATGGTGAATGCAGGAAGCAAAATATACCTGGATTTCCTAGCACTGGGTCCAGAACTCATGCACTACAGCACATGCAGCAGTGTGCACAGAGGCAGGCACACACAAACCCACATGTGCACGCACACACAGAGTAACAGAAGCTCAACTTTACAACTGCAAACTACTGATAATGCCAGAGAAGAAATGCGTCACCTTACACTGAAGAAGCTGTGAAAGCAGAAAAATCAATCAACCGTTTTAATAAAAAATGTGAGAAACTGAGAAGATGAGCTATGGTGCAATCACTTCGGGCAGATCTGGCTGTTTTGCTATTAATCATTTCTCTACTGTGCAGTCAGCAGAACTTTATTTAAGTCTATTCAGTGCTTTGTTGGGTCCACTTCAGAGGCACTGTGACCAAGTGGGATGAGATTATAAAACCATCACTGTATCCTAAGGAGTGGGAACGCTGCTCATAATTGCAGTCTTCAAGTAGAAAAGATTAACCCTGAAGAAAGACAATCATTTTCCCCAAGGCTGGAATATTGAAATTTCCTGACATGACAACTGACATTCTAACAATTACAAATTTCAGACTTAAGATAAAATCTTATACCGCATCTGGAATCAATCTTCAATCACTACCTTTCTGTTTTAAGAAACAGTTCGAATAAGATTAGATTAATACCTTATAACTAGGGTCTTAAGTTTTCTTGTCTTCTGCTCCCAAACTAATTCGGGGATGTCAGTGACTGCCTCAGATGCCTTGAGACTGTTCCCTCCTGGTGTCTGATTCTGCTAGTTACTGAGTTATCTAGTGAGAATAGGGAGCATTTTCTTTCTTTTTTAAAAAAATATTTTATTTATTTATTTGACAGAGAGAGACACAGCGAGAGAGGGAACACAAGCAGGGGGAGTGGGAGAGGGAGAAGCAGGCTTCCCGCCGAGCAGGGAGCCCGATGCGGGGCTCTATCCCAGGACTCTGGGATCATGACCTGAGCCGAAGGCAGACGCCTAACGACTGAGCCACCCAGGCGCCCCTAGGAAGCATTTTCTACCAAGCCTCTTAAACTGACACACATGAGCCAACTGAAACCCTAAAACATCCAAGATCTTGAAGAAAAGGCCTATGCATTGGAAGACACTAGTCAAAAAAAAGTAATAATGCCTTCAAGGACCCATCACCACTAACCCCTCAGTGGTACACTCTCTAGGTCCAAGCATCCCCCCGGGAATGGATATAGCTGTGGTGCATCCAATGTCGATGACCCTTCTTGAACCAAGTTTGACTGCCATTAGGTTCCCAACATCAGGAGCTTGTCCAAGGCGGATATGTCAAGTCTCATCATCAACCCAGAGAGCATGAATAGGGTCCCTTCTCTAAATATCATATTCCCTCCTAAGACAGAGCCACCTAAAGCAAGGGTTTTCTTTGCATTAGATCAATTGTTTTCTATTGCTTAGTGAAGGAAAAACCCCAAACATAAAAACAAAAGGATCCATTTGCTGAGGAGAAGAATATTTTATCTTCTTCCTTTCATTCCAATACTAAGCATCTTTAACTCTTTATGACTCCCTCCCCTTATACTCTGCCCCAAGGTTGAGATAATCATAACACTTTATTTGTATCCTACGAGTTTGCTATCCTGATACTTCAGTGGCCCTGGCCGTGGGCTTTACTGGCCTCTGCACATTTGCATGCTGTGCTATCCTACCCTGAGTTCGGTCTTCCTCTGCCATTTCGAAGCACTGTGCTCTCTCTACCTCCCCAAGAGGCTCCTCTTTCCAATTTGTGACCTACTTTCTCTGCAACTGCAGCGCCAAAAAGACCTCATGACTCTCTAAGACCCTAAGTGTCCTCACCTTTAGCAAAATCATCCCAGGAAAAGACCTCACTAACCGCACTCCAGGTCTTCTAAGGGTGCCCATCTTGGCCCACTGGTCACAAAACCTGAGACTTCACTGGTCCTAGATCCCTCTGGTTTTTCACTGTCAAATCCTCCAACCAGTCTAGCCTCAGGACCAGTGGTGTTGAGAAGTTAACTATTAAATATTTCTGACCTCACAAACACAGATAGCGTGATATGACTGAGTCACTGTCAGTATCTTCTAAGTCTGTTGGACAGTATTCAGGTCCTTAAGCATGCAGATAAATGCTATTCATCTCAGTCCTATTGTTCGGGGTGCAAAAGAATCTCTTTTGGATAAAAGGTGAGAAAGATTATTCTCTAGAAAACTATCCTTTCTATAGCTTTCTCCTTTTTCCCCTTTCCAAAGTATCTATTTGCCATGTGTAGTATACCCAGGCAAAACTGTGACTTCCTATTTGGAATAGGTGAGTAGAGCACAGAAAGAATATTTTCACATAAATTAAATCTTCTGATTCCTTTCATCAGCCTTTTCCAAAACATGAATTACATTACATAGACCAAATGATGAGTTTCTACACAAAATGAGTTTTATATATCAGTTTTATATAGATCATCAATTTTATATAGATCAGTAAAAGCATATTCATTCAGATCCCATTAACTTGATATTTCTCATGAAGTAGGTTTCGCTGTATTCTGTGAAAAATCATTGTCCTAAGCAAATGAAGACAAAATAAGAAGTGGGTAATATATGACATCAATCTTCAATCTCGGGCACCTGGGTGGCTCAGTTGGTTAAGCGACTGCCTTCAGCTCAGGTCATGATCCTGGAGTCCCGGGATCGGTCCTGCATCAGGCTCCCTGCTCAGTGGGGAATCTGCTTCTCTCTCTGACCCTCCCCCCTCTCATGTGCTCTCTCTGTCTCTCTCATTCTCACTCCCTCAAACAAATAAATAAAATCTTTAAAAAAATAAATCTTCAATCTCTTCTAACTACATTTTTTCAAGAGTTCTAGAATAGTCAGTATACACATATTACAAAGTTCTTCATTCATCCAATCACTGTTATTTTGTTTGTGCCAAACATCTACCCTCAAGGAATTTACAATCTGGTAACTACATACTACAAATTTCCCTAGAAATCATTCTTACGGTGGGATTAAATTATCTAACATTAAAGACTTTTGTATGTAATAAAGTCACTATACAATCAGTTGTGAAACATAACAATAAATACCCTATGACTTCATGACAGCCTCAGAACTAGAACATTCCTGATATCCCTATATTAACCTGCAAGCACCTTTCTTATCCCCTCATCTGTCTCTTCCCACACCCCCACCAGAACTAACCACTATCCTGAAACTTGTATTTATCATTCCTTTGCTTTTCTTATAGTATTACTCAATATGTATGTATTCTTAAACATTAAATTAAGTTTTGCTTATTTATAAACATTTTTAAAATTAAGTTGTATTAAGTTATATGGATTCTTTTGTGACCTGCTCTTTTTCATTCAATATTATGTTTTTAAGATTCATCCATGCTATAGCTGTGTAGCTATGATTTGTTCATTGTCACTACCATATAATATTCCATTTATTAATCTATTTTGATGGTGATGAACATTTGGCTGTTTCCAATAATTTTCTATTATAAATAACAGTGCTGACACTGCTATGAACATCCTTGCATGTGTGTGGTGTTTATATGCATGAGTTTCTCTAAAATATACCTAGGAAAGTGCTGGACTATATTCACATTTACAATATAATCCTAAAGATCATTTCGAAAATGGCTGTACCAATTTATACCTCCCTCAGCAAGGTATAATTTTCCATTGATCCATATCCACTCCAACAGTTGATATTGGCAGATCTGTCTTTTAAATTTTGCCAATTTAGAGAATATGTAATGTCATATCTTCGTGGTTTTAATTGATATTACCTTGATCATCAATAAAATTGAGCACATAATTATATGTTTCCAGGCCATTTGGATTGCTTTTGTAAATGTCTATCTAAGCCTTTTGTTAATTTTATGTCAGCTTGTCTTCTTATTGATTTGGAGGTATTATTTATTGATAAATAAAATCGTATTGATTTGCAGGTACGAGTCCTGTGTCAGTTACATATGTTACAAATTACATCTCTTGATTTGTGACTTGTGTTTTCATCCTCTTTATGGTGCCTTTTGTTGAATAAAAGTTCTTCCTCTTAATGTAATTGAATTTATTGGTCTTTTCTTTCATGGTTAATGCTTTTTATGTTTTAAGAAATCATACCCACCTCTGAAGCAAAAGAGGTAAGAAATCATTCCTTTGATTTACTAATTATTTGTCCTTAAAAATTATATAATTTAATTTCTTTGAATGTATTCTATAATTTTAACCAGTATTTGGGATTCATAGGACCACCTGAATCACAATCACCTAAGTGTTTTTAAAATGCTGACTCATTAATGGGCGGGGGATGGGTTAAATAGGCGATGGGGATTAAGGAGTACACCTGTTGTGATGAGCACCAGTTGATATATGGAAGTATTGAATCACTATATTGTACAACTGAATCTAATATTACCTGTATGTTAACTAACTGGAATTTAAATTAAAACTTTAAAAAATAATACAAAATGTTAACTTATTGTTAATTTTTTTTCAACAAATATTTATCACATAACTTTTATATGGACAGGTCTAAGATTGAGAATACAGAAGTAGACAAAACGAACAAAATATCTCTGATACTCTGTGGTTTACATGTATGGGAGAGAAAGAAAATAAGCAATAAATGGGTAAAATTCATGTATGCCTTCTCTGTATTTGTCTTCCTCCTTTTCCTTCTCTATTCTGGGACCCCTAGCTTTTCTGACTGTTCTGCTACGACAATCTTCGCAGGTGTTATCAGAAAACTGAAGCTATGACATATGTTTAGCCTTGAGGACTTAATCCTAAGGAGAGCTGCTAGCATAAAAGGCTAGTGAGTTGTAAACGCTCACTTCTAACACACAGAGCAAGTTGTTTCAATTACGTATTTCTCTGAACTTGGCAGAAGCTCACCATCTTGACTGATTTGACTGTCTGAATACCTGATCATACTAATAAATGCACCAAGGCCCTTGCTTTTTTAAAAAAATAATAAGCTTTTTTTCTTATTTGAAAAAAACTTGTTGCTTTAATGGCAAATTTAGATCTTACATTTTGGATTTACAATAAAATATTATAGTATCTTTGGATGACTATGGAAACTGCACTTTGGGAAAGCTCTAAGTTGGAATCAAGACGGAGAAAGAGTATTCATATCTAATATTGTTTAAGGCTTCTGTACAGATTGTCTCTCTGCAACTTAGCCCCCAAATGCCCGTTATGCTCTCACCTGCATCTAAGGGGATAATAGCCTGAGAACTGTATTTCCCCAAATCCCCACAACAGAGTTCTGGGTTAGAGATTGCCAATAAGAGGATGAGATTCAAAGGTAGGAGAGAGGAAAGCCAACTCATTTGTTCCCTAGCTACACTGGACACGGGCCCCTGCAGATGCGGGATTTTGCAAGCACCTCTATACATTTTGTCATGCATTTCCCAACTTGGTGCTGCAGGTTTGTAAAGTTCCTGCAATTTGCTAATGCTGAACTTGGCAGAAAGCTGAAAGCTGCTGGTGAAGCTGAGATCTAGCAATAGCCTTCCTTGACATTCTATACCCCCAGTTCTTCTAATGGTTGTAAAAGCACCTAATTACCTATATTAAATCCGCCTCTTGCTCATGATACCTAGAGTGGTTTCTGTTTTCTAAACTAAATCCTGAATAATACAGCACCTCATTCCACTTCCTTTTGCTTTTTTCTTGTTTTCTAAATCCCCTAATCATGATTAGTTTGATTAACAGCCTTCAAACACAGATGACAGCCCGCCACCAAACCAGATTCCTGAACTGGAGACCTGAAGCCCCAGAAAATTTAACCTTTAAGTAAATTGACTGGGAGCCCAATAGATCCTTTGAACCATAGAGAAAACAAACATTAACATGAGAAGCTATATTTCATTTCATTAGTATTGTGGTCATAAAATTCTGACAATATGTAGGAACTTCTATTTATTAATATGTATGTGCAAGTACGAAGGTGGCCTTTTTGAGAATTATGTATTTTGAGCATCTGATCAGGTAATTAAACCTGCTAAACTTTAAAGGTCATATCACTACTAAAGGCCAATTTACTGAACATTCAGAACATGCCTTACAATTTAGCAACTGTGTTAGTTTCCTAGGGCTGCCAAAATGAAGTGCCATAAACTGAGTGACTTAACAGAAATGTATTGTCCCACAGAAGTCTGAGATTAAGGTGTCAGCAGGGCCATGCTCCCTCTGATGGGAGTGTGAAGGCACTAGGAAAAGATCTGCTCTTGGCCTCTCTCCTAACTTCTGCTGGTTTGCTGGCAGTCTTTGTTGTCACTTGGCTTGTGGGCTATCACCCCAGTCTCTGCCTTCATCTTCACGTGGTGCTTTTCCCGGTGTGTATCTATGTCTGTGACCACACTTCTCCCTTGTTATAAGAACACCAGTCATATTGGATTAGGGCCCACCTTAATTATCTCATTTTAGTTTGATGATCTCTGTAAAGACCTATCTCCAAATGAGGTTACATTCTGAGGTACTAGCAGTTAGAACTCTAACATATCTTTTTGGAGGGACACAATTCAACCTGTACCAGCATCCTTTAGAATTGTCTCTTGATAGTGTCCTCAAGGCAAAACATCACCAATACATCACAAGCCACAGTCTGAACCTAATAAAATCCTAACAATTAAACATAAGTAGAGCTTAGTCTTTTTTCTTCCCATATGTCACTCAATTGAAAAGATTGCCTGCCAACTCCAGATGACCTTGATCTTTTCTGTTTCATACTGTACATTTAGATCTTTTCTTTAATTATAAAAACAATATATGATCATAAAAATTCAAGCCATTTAGAAGTGAACAAACCAAATATCTTTTCCAGCCTCCTCTCCACCCCACCTCAAGTCCCATGTCACAGAAACGTTCCATTCAGAGTACTTTCTTCCAGATCTTTTTTTTTTTTTTAAAGATTTTATTTATTTATTTGACAGAGAGAGACACAGCGAGAGAGGGAACACAAGCAGGGGGAGTGGGAGAGGGAGAAGCAGGCTTCCGGCAGAGCAGGGAGCCCGATGCAGGGCTCAATCCCAGGACCCTGGGATCATGACCTGAGCCGAAGGCAGACGCTTAACGACTGAGCCACCCAGGCGCCCCCAGATCTTTTTAATACATGCACATATAAAACATTTTTCTCTTTTGTGCTTACCTGAATTTTCTAACATGTCTGAACGAACACATATGGCTTACCTAAAAAAGAAAAAATAGAAGCTTTTAAAAAATGAAGTGGAAATTTTATTCCAAGTTATCTTAAGTGTATCTCTAGAATTTTAGGCAAAAACCAGGAGAGAAATCCCTTAGTAGGGAGAAAGGCAGCTTATTTGTCTGCATATTGCAAAAGAAATGCCTCAAGTTCATTATCAGTTCAGTTATTCAACTGGGAAGGAACCAACTAGCGCAGTTTCTGGCACACAATAGCTGCTCAATAAATATTAATTAATTAATTAATTAATAAGACAAAAAAGTATTCTCCAGGAAACATCTTTTGGGACCGGAAAGTCTGGACTAGGAATCTGAGAGGGCACAGGTGGTGTTGTCATTGCTTCTTCCAAGGAACAGTTGGGAGCTTCAAAGAGAAAGGAGGCTATGTGAGGTTAAAGGCTGGCTATGCAGATGGTGTTAAAGAAGGGAATTTAGATTTCTGGACTGCAATCTGAAGCACCAAAATGATAAGCTCTGGGCTAGAAATGCAGCACATGTGAATAGTACAGGGAAGCATATGTTTGTACAAAAATGAACTACAAATCTGAGTAAAGGGTCTTGAAAATGGAGAAGACCTAGACACTGGCTGAAGCTTTGCCTCAGTTCAGCATAATTAAACCAAATCACTGAGCCACTTTCATCCAAGTCACTTTTTAAATGAAAACACAACGTCCACAAAGGCTTCTAATCTTAATATTCAACGTTATCTATCAAGGAGAGAGAAAAATTATAAAGCGACGTATGTAACCATCTACTAAGGAGACCTAGCCAGCATGACATGGTAGGAATTACGATAATCTCCAAGGTACCTGTCCACGAGACAATATTAACAATAGACTCACAGATAATAGTCTCAGATGATTATACACCATCACATAGGGTGGGGGTAGAGAAAAAAGAAATTTTGATATTCTTTCAAACAAAGACAAATGCAACATTCTGGTTGTCTCAGACTTGGTAGGCGGCTGCAAAAAATGGAATATAGTGGTTTATATGAAGGAAGGAGAGGCAGAATTTCGTTTGGTGTAAATAAGACATACACTTGCTTGGAGATTCTTAATGCGAGGATAAAAACACCCGAAAGAATATAGGGTAAGGATAAGAGAAGAAATCAACTCTAACAATTCGTTTGTTCCTTCCTTCATTCAACCTAGATGGTATTCGAAACATTTAACTGGTTTGGTACAACCAAGCAGAATGTACCCTTTGGCCAATCAGAAGCAAGCCAGCTGTAAACAAATGGTATAAAGACAGGAGGCACCTGGTGCACAGATGCTGGCCACCGACCATCCCTCCATTCAGCAACTGAATACATAAGAACAGTGGTGTGTGCGCGTGTGTGTAAAAACTTATGGGACACTTTTAATCACATGTAATCCCCCCTTATGTGACATCCTCGGTCCAAATTATTGTTAAAATTGTAAGACTACGTATTTTCTCTTCCAAGAAAAAGTTCTGAAATTTGCATTTAATTTAAAAACTCATTTTACTGTAACTATTTGGTTTAATCCTGTTTTGACTGGTTTCAAATATCTTTTATGCCATGTTTTGCTCATTCTTGGGTCCCTGGAGTAAAGCATCCAATAGTTTTAAGTGTTTCTCTACACTTTGCATAAGTGAGAATGTGTTTCTCTTGCTTTTACATAGGAAACCTAACTTAAATAGGTATTAAATTTGTGAAGTCTCAAAAGTTACCTCATAGAAATTTGAAATCAATGTCCCATTGTTCTCCAGCACTTATCATCCCTAAGAATTCTGAGCCAGCCAGATTTTTACTCCTTTGCAGGAAAACATTATATACATTGAGATTTTTCTCTTCGTCTGAGTATATTTTACCAGCAAGTATCTAGATGTGATTTTCTTTTTTTTTTTATTTACTTATTCTCTTTTTTCATTTTTATAGATTCCCTTCAGGAAACATTTCTGCTTTAATGACTCTGTTAATGCTTGTTTCTATTTCTCCGTCTATCCTTATGCTATTCTTTTCTTTTTCAAAAGAGCTATAACTCTTATGAACAAATAGTTTTTTAAGATATATATATTGTAAATATGCGTATGTATACATACACATGATATATATATATGCATAATTTTAGCATCATAATTTACATATGCACATAATTTTTAGCTTCAGCCTCTGAACCAGGCCATTTCCTTTCTTCCTTTCCCCGGCTCTGCCACAATTTTTCCATTGGTTTCATGTTGTGTGACAGATGTTGCTGAGGTGGTTGTTGCTGTTGTTTTCATCAGATGAGGAGCAGTCTGATCAGACATGTTTGTCAGCAGACAGCTTTTTTTTTGGATCTCCTTGACTTTGTTCAGTATATGTTTGTGTGATGATCAAATCCCCTCTCGGATCTAAAATGAAGGGCATGTACCCAGTCATGGCTGGCAAGTGGTAGATTTGGGATGAAAACACAGCTCTTTTGACTTCATATTTTTTCCCAACGCTACAGCATAAGAAGAGTCAGATGTACTCAGATATGATAGATGAAGCAGTGATGGCAGTATTTACAAAGATATGCCTACGTAGGTGTATATGTAAATAATTTACATAATTCATAATGACAGTCTTTCTATAATAAAAGAAGATTCAAAATAACACTAAAATCAAAGATGACATAGTAAAATATATTGTTATTGGGATAGTATAAGCAGAAAGTTCCTTTCAGCTTATCGAGAGTAACCCAAAAGGCTCTATACATTGAAGGAAATTGAAGAAATTCTTTCATATTCATAACATATGCTTGATAATCTTCCCCCCTTTGGCTTTCTTACTTGCCCTAAAAGAGCCTGTAGAGTTACATAATTGCAAAATGAAATGCAGCATGAAGAGTGATTTTCCATTTTATGCCATCCACTGATTGAGTGATCCAGTTTACAGCAGTGTCAACAGTCATTAAGAAAAGTCAGAGATTAGATACTGTATAAAAACAGACTAAACAAATGAATAAGTAGCTTAAATAGCTTTTAGAACTTGCTGATACTTAATAATGAGATTTTATAATGAAATTTAAAACTAAATCACCTGTAAATAATGATATTAGTAATGCACAAAACTATGGCACTGCCATGCATTTCCTATATGCCTTCTATGGTACTTCGGTAGCAAGTCCTTTATATTACATGTATTTACAGTCTTGACTCTGAGGGATCATTGTCATAGGATCACGCTGAACTCTTCAATTTTATGGAGAAAAGTCTGGAAGCCACTCATATGACTCCATAGCCCCACTCACCAGAATCTCACTAAATATTTAATAAGCAACAAATTGTTAAAAAAGCCAGTTAGCATGGGGCACCTGGCTCAGTCGGTTAAGCATCTCTTTTTTTTTTTAAGATTTTATCTCTGTATGTATGTATTTATTTATTTATTTGACAGAGAGAGACAGAGACAAAGAGCACACACAGGGAGAAGCAGACTCCCCACTGAGCAGGGAGCCCAATGAGGGGCTCGATCCCAGAACCCTAGGATCATGACCTGAGCCAAGGCAGGCGCTTAACGGACTGAGCCACCCAGGCGCCCCATTAGCATCTAACTCTTGATTTTGGCTCCAGTCGTGATCTCAGGGTCCTGGGATCGAGTCCCGTGCTCAGCACGGAATCTGCCTGTCCCTCTCCCTTTTCTCCTCCCCATGCTTGTGCTCGCTCTCTCTCAAATAAATAAATAAATAAAACCTTTTAAAAAAAAAAAAAAAAGCCAGTTAGCATGACCTCATACTCCTTTTAGAAGTTTAAATCCAAGTCTCTGTCATTTAATTAAACTAAATTAATTAAAGACAACTGCATATTTATATGATTCAGTCACCTAACAACCTATCAGTAACTCACTTCTCAATTCTAAGATTATTTAGTTTATGCTTTTTCATTTTGATTAAAAACAAAATAATTCAAAGAAATCACCCCCCACCCCAAGATTATGTAGGCAAAAATCACTTGGGTTCAGATCCACTGATTTTTTTTAATTACCTTTTTAACCAAATTTTGAGTTTAGTTGACACACAATGTTATATTTGTTTCAGATGTACAACGTAGTTATTCAACAACTCTGTATGTTATGTTGTTCCCCCCACAAGTGTAGCTACCAGTTGCCCCCATACAACACTATTATAATGCCACTGACTATATTCCCTACGCTGTACCTTTCATTCCTGTGACTTACTCAATTCCATAGCCTTATCTCCCACTGCCCTTCACCCAATTTGCCCATTCCCCATCTCCCTCCCCTCTGAGAACCATCAGTTTGTTCACTGATTTTTAGGTTCTCTGATTCTGCTTTGTTTGTTTGTTTGTTTTTTTAGATTCCACATATAAAGGAAATCATACAGTATTTGTCTTTTTCTGTCTGACTTATTTCACTTAGCATAGTACCCGGTACATCCATCCACATTATTGCAAATGGTAAGATCTCATCCTTTTTATGCCTGCATAATATTCCTGTGTGTGTCTGTGTGTGTGTGTGTGTGTGGTGTGTTCAACATCTTTATCCATTTAACTATCAATTGACACTGAGGCTGCTCTCATATCTTGGCTATTGTAAATAATGTTGCAATAAACACAGGAGTGGGTTTATCTTTTCGAATTAGTGTTTTCCTTTCCTTTGGGTAAATACTCAGTAGTGGAATTATTGGATCATATAGTAAATTCTATTTTTAATTTTTTGAGGAACCTCCATACTTTTTTCCACAGTGGTTATACGAATTCATATTCCCATTAACAGTGCACGAGGGTTCCTTTTTCTCCACATTCTCAACAACACTTATTATTTGTTTTTTTTTTTTTTTTTTACTTTAGCCATTCTGACAGGTATAAGGTGATGTCTCATTGTAGTTTTGATTTCCATTTCTCTGATGACTAGTGATGATTATCTTTTCATGTGTCTGTTGGCCATCTTTGTGTCTTCTTTGGAAAAATGTCTATTCAGGTCCTCTGCCCATTTTTTAATCAGATTATTTGGGGGTTTTGGTGTTGAGTTGTGTAAGTTCTTTATATATTTTGAATATTAACCCCATATCAGATATATCATTTACAAATATCTTCGTCCACTCAGTAGGTTGCCTCTGTGTTTCGTTGATGGTTTCCTTTGTGGTGCAAAATTCCTCTTAAATCATGAAATGAAGGAAAGTTTCATAATCTAGCAACATGAGGAAAGGATCTGAGACTGTGGTAAATCTCAGCAGTTGTCTTTTGATAACCACTTCTTTGTTGAGAAGCCATAGACATTTTTCTGTATTTGATTCTCTCTCCTTGAACTCAGTATGACTGAGGGACTCCTTCCTGACATTACTACCCATCATTTGGGTGGTGACCCCATCTTATTAGTGAGAAGTCATGCCAAGCAAAAGCCTGATACCTGCTGATTTCCTATTTGTATAACCATATTACTCTGAGCCCCATCAGAGCCACTTCCAAATATTACTGATCTATAGTGAGAAAAAGAAGCTGCAAGTAGCATGGCCCTCACTATTGATTCTTCCTTTATCCATGAAATTTATTCATCTTACCAGGATTTTTCACTTTAGGTGCAGTGAGTCCTTTTCACTTACAAATTCAGGTGGTTTTTTCCAGTGAGTAAAAAAAATTTTATGTAACTTATTTTCCATTTTTCTGGATCTCTTTAAATGGCATTTATTCATATTTTTAATATCTTCTCTCTTTTCCATTCCCATCATTTTTCTATCATTTTTACATTTTCATATCCTTTTTTACTATATCCCAAGAAGGCACTTCAAAATTGTGTTCTGCATATCTTACATAATTTCCTAAAATCTCTTTTGCCTTCTGCACTCTGATTTTAAATCTGAAGCTATGTTTTTAATTTAATTAAACTCTATTCCACATCTTTATTTCTGCATGCCTTTCAAAAAGCTCTTTTGAGGCACCTGGGTGGCTCAGTTAGTTAAGCATCCCACTCTTGGCTTTGGCTCAGGTCATGATCTCAGAGTCCTGGGACTGAGCCCCACATTGGGCTCTGCACTCAGAGTGGAATCTGCTTGAGATTCTCTCTCCCTCTCCCTTCCCCTCTGCACCTCCCCCATTCTCTCTCAAATTAATTAAATCTTTTAAAAAACAAAAACAAAAAAAGCTCTTTTGTTCATCTCAATTGACTTTCTCATTATATTATTTTGATCTCTCAACAAAAAGTTGATGAAACGCTACAAATTTAGTTAATCCCATAAGCAGATGCTACAAAATATTTTATAAATCCTATAGCAAATACTATCCTAAAGCAAATCTTTAAAAGTTTATACTTCTGAATTTGTCATGTCTTTGTTTTGCCATCCTATTTTTTGAGGAATTGCACACTGGTTTTCCCTTATCTGCTCATGCTGGAATTAGAAAAGGTCTACTAAGGCCTAGGTTTTCCCTCACTGCACATCTGGTTGTTGTTGGAATTTTTTCAATCTTAAGCATGAATGCTGCTTTACATGGCTTTACATCACAGTTCAGTGAACCAATGGCACCTGCAGCAAGGAATCTTCATGCGTCATTTCTTCCTTGTGTTTGGTTACACAGCTGTGATGGATGCCAGCTTTCTCTTCTTGAGAGCTTTATGCTTAGCCTGGCCTCTGCACCAGTCACATGGTTAGGACCTCACAGGCCTCCCTCCTGGATTTTCTGGGGGCAAAAGCCCTGCTGTGCTACCAGGCTTTGTCTGATTTAACTACTGCACCGATCCTGGGGCTGCTTTCAAGTGTTGTTCCCCCAATCCAGCAAAAGGGATTCTAAAAGTTTTGTACCCTTTCTAGATCAAGGCTCACCCTTTCTCTCCAATAAATGGCATATAAATGAATTTCTGCCAGCTGCTACTGTCTTAGAAAAAAAGTGTTAGTGAGTCAGCCTTTAGTTTTCCCTCACCTGTAGTCCTTCCTTGCCTCCCAAAAGCTGGAACAATTTGTCGGTTCTGAATTTATTCAATCCCCTAATCTTTACTGATGGTTACTCATCCCACCCTACCAACCAATCACAGACTCTCAGGACCCCTTTCCTGTAATACCCTCAATGCTGACACACATACACCACACATAAATGCACATACACACTTACACATATAGTTACATACAATTCCATTAAAGTCAAGAACACAGGGGTGCCTGGCTGGCTCAGTCATTAAGCATCTGCCTTCAGCTCAGGTCATGATCCCGGGGTCCTGGGATCGAGCCCCGCATCGGGCTCCCTGTGCAGGGAGCCCGCTTCTCCCCTCTGCCTCTGCCGCTCCCCCTGCTTGTGCTCGCTCTCTGTCAAATAAAAAATAAAAAATAAAATCTTTAAAAAAATAAAAAAATAAATGAAGTCAAGAACACAATAAGCATATTTTATCACAAATAATTATCATTGTTCTGGAAAGTCAATGCAATTAGGCAGGAAAACAAGACCAGCAATATAAATATTTGCAAGAATGAGGTCAAAATATTTTATGTAATAGGTCTACAAATGAAAAAAAAAATCAATGGTAAAACTATAGGAA
Organism: Phoca vitulina; assembly: GCF_004348235.1. Taxonomy (NCBI): domain Eukaryota; kingdom Metazoa; phylum Chordata; class Mammalia; order Carnivora; family Phocidae; genus Phoca; species Phoca vitulina. The sequence goes on along the minus strand of NW_022589724.1, from coordinate 3,585,241 downwards.
CTGGTAAGAATTAATTAAAAGCACAATTCATTGCTGGGTAGAACACATTTAAAAAACTGGCTGAATATTATGACTTTCATTTAATTATTTGAAATGATGTCTGTGCATATGTGCACGTATGTGTGTGTGCACACACATGTGGGTATGTGTGTAAGAATGAGAATATTAAAATGTCAACAGCAGTTATCTCTTTGGGTGATAAGATTACAAATGTTTGTTTTTTCCTTATCTATATTTTCCAAATTTTCTATAGTGAACATTCATTGTTTTTTATAATAAAAAGATAAGTTTTAAAATGATGAAATGACATAATGAATGCTAAAGTGAGCAACTATATTACTTGCTCTTTTCCTATGATTCACCTTAGTGAATATTTAGGAATGTTAAGAAAGCCATTCTTGAAATTATAATTCATGTCAAAATGATTATTTCTTATGATACAGGGCTTTTAACAAAGCACATCTGAAGAATAAATCCAGCCAAGCATAAGTACAACCTGGAAAATGAAAACAAGAGCAAAGGCCTAAAATTCTTCACAATGACCTTGTAGGTTGGTATATAATGAGATTCAGGTTTTAATAATAGAAAACAATTTCAGTGCAAAATGTATATATTAATGTCAAGTTGGGATGAAGGGCAAATAAGACTAGCAGTTCTGTAGTATTATCTCTCTGTCTTCTAGATTCCCTTTCTCACTTGTCTCTCAATAGCCTGGGAAAATGCCACACACATCCTGAGCGTTCAACAAATATTTATAAAGATAAATAGTAAAGTAACTTTTCAAGAGTTATCCAGCTATTTGTCATGGCTAATGTTAGGACAGACACCCAGTGGAAAGTTCTCCAAATACAGATTCCAATTTTAAGTTAGCAAATATTTGTCAAAGCATACCAAGTGCTCTAGGTACTTACACATACTTGAGCTAATTTAATTTCCTAAGAGATAAATATCTTTTTCTCTGGTTAGATATGAGGACATCTGGGCTCTTTGAAGTGAAAGATCCTGCACACAGGAAAGAACAAGATGGGTAATGTGCCATCCAACAAATGAACAGAGGCAGGTGGGGGAACTGCTATTGATACCAGATGAGGGGTTTTATTTGATGTTAGAATGAAAGTGGTGAGTATATTTACTAAGTAAGGCCCAAGAACTATGCTGGATACCAAGGACACATTGGTTCTTAAAAAGTACAAGCCCTGTGTTTATCTTCATGGTGCTTACAGTCTAGCTGGAAAAAACAAACATTAGGTCAACTATCTCATTATAACCTATTTTAAATGGTAAAAAGGACTGTAACAGAAAAGCATAGGTGAATTGGAGTTGTGCAGATGAAGAAAGTAGCTAAGATTATTCCAGGTAGATGGCATAGCTATCTGAAGGCTCTGAGACAAGAAAAAGCCCTAGTAATCCAAGAGAATGAACAAAAGCCAGCCAGGGTGAGTGGATAGAGACCAAAAGCAGATAATAGTAATAGATGAGGTTGGAAGGTAGGCAGAGCCAGAAGGAACTTATAAGGAGTGTTAAGGATTATTTTTTATCTTTATCCAAGGAGCAAAGGGAGGCCAAGTGTGATTTTAAATAAAGGAGTGACACAACACAATTTCTCTTTTTAAAAGACTGCATTGCCTACACAGCGGAGAAAAGACTTGAGGGAGGTTAAAGTGAATGCAGTGTAGTGAATAAGTCACGTGTGCTACCTTGTACTTTCCTTCTCAGTTAACAAGTCTCCAAAATGCCTTTAAGTTATTTCCCCTGGCCATATAGTGTCAGTGGGATCTATTTCCCCTCAGTTCTAAGGGTGAGTCTCCAATCAACAAAATCCATCCCTCTGACTATGGTGACTACTTCAGGGAAGGACACATGACCCAAATTGGGTAAATGGAAAAAAAAAAAAAAAAAAAGGACGACTGGGAAAGAAGCTTTGTCACTATTCTATACAAGTTTCTGGGAGAAATGTTTTCTCTTCCTAAAGATCATGAACAGGGAAGCATGAGGACCTAGAACCTCCTAGTAGCCCCCTTATTTGACAGGATGATCCAGTTTTAGGAGGCATATAACACCACAGAAAGTAAAGAGGAGAAATTGAAAGAAACCAAAATTTTAGCAACATTGGTGACATTCTCAATCAAGTCTTGCCTGAAGCTGACCCTAACTCTGGCCTTTTCAATCCAATAAGCCAATAAAAGTCTTTTATTATTTAAGCTGTCTTCTATTATTTGTACCCAAAAACAAACAAACAAAAATCCTCATGGAAATATCTCTTAGAAGGCTGTACTCCAGGGTAGAGATACCATTAGCATAAGCACAACGTGGATAAATGTGATGAATTTATTGAAATTTATTTAAGAAATATACTCAAAAGAATTGGTAAGAAGTTTGAGAGAGAAAGGTATGAAGGATGACTGCTAGGTTTCTGGGTAATAAACAGTGGTAAACAACTCAGGACCATGGAAGAGGGAGCAAACGTCAGGTTGGGTTCAGGGTCAGGGGAGGCCAGCATAGTTATACACACCTTAAGTCTGAAGATCCTGTGAGCTATCTAAGTAGAAACGTCATAGACAGTTTGACATACAAAGCACATAAGAAGGGAGTAATAAAATAGTACTACATAACAAGCTTTGTCTGCCTCCATTTCTCACTTTCCTTCAAACAGATGCAAAGGAGCAAGTCTATAAAATATCTTATAGTCAGCCTATTCTCAGTCTCTGAAATGATAGAAGAGTGACAAGAAAAAATAGGGTAAGATATTCTTAAGGGAGCAAAGGAAAGTCTTTCCCATTCTGTAGAAAGTGACAGAAATGCTAAGGGAAGTAGGAGCTAGGTATGAGCCATACATCTTCAGTAAATGGAGTGCAACATGGAAGGCAAAAAAACAAAACAAAACCTGAACACATTAGTAAATTGATGATTCAGAAGAGAAAAGAGTTTCAGCTAGTAACAATATTAAAAATTCTATCTATCCCATTAAAACACTATGATGTATGTGAGGTCTGAACATGCTCAAGCGGGGTGAAAATGTGCTGTGATGAGTCTTGCTCACCGAAGAAATGGCCTTTGTGGATCCTAGGGAAGTAGACTCCATATACAATGGGGAAAGGGGGCATTAAACACCCAAACTGACAGCCTTAGATGGAGTGGTATCTATGTGCTTCTCTTTTTTTTATCCAAAGCCATGGCATTCTGATGTGGAAAGTGGGAGGGAATGTATGAGTTTCAAGGTGATACAATCTTCAGAGCAGCATTTCTGGACCCTGGGCTTTCTCTCTAATAATGCAATTCATTTAAGGAATTAAATAATAATTTTTCTATATTCAAAGAAAGAAGGTATTATTTCTGTGGTCAGAAAATGTTTGATATTTGGTATTTGATGGAAATAAATGGTTTGGCAATCTTAATTGCATGATGGAAGACAAATTCCCTTTGAAGGAGGAAAAGATATCCATATGAAGAGAACAATCTAAAACTAAAAACAATAGGAATGAGATTGCAACGGAAAAGATATAAAAGAAGCAAAGTGCAACCAAGGAATTAAAATCAACTTTGGAGGCAGTTAAGGGCAGGAAAACTGAACCAATGCTGCAGAAGACAAACTTGAAAAGTTGCATAAGCATAGAAAGGAGAAAAAACAAAGATATGAAAACTGAAAATATGAGCACATGGGGAAGGCAAGCCAAAGAAACCAAGTCTAATGTAAGGAAAAGGGAATGATTTCAAAGGATCTCTGAAGGTTCACAAAATCAAGAAAAAGCTGGAAAACCAAGTTTGAAAATAGACAGGAACCAAAGGAGCTCCAGGAGTTAAAGATGCAGAAACTCTGGCCAACCTGTAGATAGAAGAAACTCTTAGGGCACAGACTACAAGGGACCACTACCCATTGGTTCTGTGCCACTTGCTCAAGCTTCAACTCAGGAGACAGCATCCAACTGTCCAAGTTTGGACACATGACTTAAGAATAAAATAATATTTCCAGGATCTTTAAATAAGTTCTACTAAACTATAAACTCCTTAACGGTCAAGTCCAAATATATGTATAGTATATGTACAATAAACATAGTCCCACCATGCTTAAAACACTGGGCTTTCTTAAAGGCAGCTACTCAATAAATGCTTGTTAAATGAATGATTGAATATCTAACCATGTGAACACTAAATAGACTATACTTATACAGATATCTTTTTAAATTAATGACACAAAATCAAAAATAATTCCTTCACCACTGTCTACATTCAATCATTCACAAATGCCCACTGCTTTTATTTCTTAGAGTTCTCTCAAGTCCACCCTTCTCTCCATCCGTATTTCCATGACCTCAGTTTAGGCCTTTAGCCTTACTCACCTTAACTACAGCAATGAATGTGATAATTGGTCCTCAAGCATGCATATATGGTCAATTAATTTATGATAAAGGAGCCAAGAATATACAATGGGAAAAGGACAGTCTCTTCAATAACTGGTGCTGGGAAAACTGGAAAGCCACATGCAAAAGAATAAAATTGGACTACTATCTTACACTATACACAAAAATTAACTCAAAATGAAAAAGACTTGAATGTAAGGCCTGAAACCATAAAATTCTTAGAAGAAGACATAGCTCCTTGACATTGGTCTTGGCAATGATTTTTTAGATCTGACACCAAAAGCAAAGGCACCAAAAGCACAAATAAATAAGTGGGACTATCTCAAACCAAAAACTTCTGCATGGCAAAGGATATCATCAACAAAATGAAAGGACAACCTAATGAATGGAAGAAAATATCTGCAATTCATACATCTCATAAGGGATTAAAATCCAAAATATATAAAGATCTCATACCTCAAAGCAAAAGAACAATCTAGCCAAAAAGTGAACAGAAGATCCAAATAGACATTTTTCCAAAGAAGACATACAGATTGGCAACAGGTACATAAAAAGATGCTCAACATCACTAATCATCAGGAAAATACAAATCAAAACCACAATGAGATATCATCTCACACTTGTTAGAATGGCAATTATGAAAAAGGCAAGAAATATTGAGTGTTGGTAAGGATGTGGAGAAAAGGAAACCCTTGTGCACTATTGGTTGAAATGTAAATTGGTGAGCCACTATAAAAAAAACAGTATGGAGGTTCCTTAAAAAATAAATAATAGAACTACCATATGATCCAGCAATTCTACTTCTGGGTATATATCCAAAGGAAACAAAAATTGGGGCACCGGGGTGGTTCAGTCGGTTAAGCATCTGACACATGGTTTCAGCTAAGGTCATGATATCATGGGTCATGAGATCAAGCCCCATGTCGGAGTCCACACTCAACAGGGAGTCTGCTTGGAGAATTCTCTCTTTCTGCCCCTCACCCTGCTTTCATGTCCTCACACTCTCCCTCTCTAATAAATAAATCTTAAAAAATAAAAACAAAAACACTGAGTCAAAGAGATATATGCATCCCCATGCTCAATGCAGCATTATTTACAATAGCCAAGATATGGAACAACCTAAGTGTGCATAGACAGATGAATAAGTAAAGGAAATGTGGTTTAAATATATAATGGAATATTATCCAGCCATTAAAAAAGAATGAAATCTTACCATTTGCAATAGATCGATTTTGAGGGCACTATGCTAAGTAAAATAAGTCAGACAGAAAATGACAAATACCATATGATCTCACTTAGTAGAATTTTTTTTAAAAAGTAAGTTTATAGATATAGAAACAGATTTATGGTTGCCAGAGGTGGGGGTGAGGGTAGGTGAAATGGGTGGAGAGGGTCAAAAGGTACAAACCTCCAGTTATAAAATAAAGTCATGGGAATGTGTTAATAACTATTGTTAATAATACTGTATTGCATATTTGAAAGTTTCTAAGAGAGTAAATCTTAAAAGTTCTCATCACAAGAAAAAAAAGTTCTATAACCATGTATAGTGTCAGATGTTAACTAGACTTATTGTGGTGATCATTTCACAATATATACAAATATTGAATCATTATGTTGTACACTTGAAACTAATAAATGTTATATCAATCATAATTCAATTTTTAAAAAAATTATCGATAAAAAAGAAAAAATATAAATAAAATTTTAAAAAGCCCTTTCAGTTATCAAGAATACTAATAATCATAGTGAATATTTCCTTTTTTTAAGATTTATTTATTTATTTATTTGAGGGGGGAGGGGCAGAGGGAGAGAGAGCAAGAATCTCAAACAGGCTCCACACTGAGCCTGGAGCCTGGTTCAGGGCTCAATCTATGACCCTGTGATCACAACCCACACTGAAACCAAGAGCTGGACACTTAACCAACTGCACCACCCAGGTGGCCTGTAGTTAATATTTCTTGAACACACGGGCTCTCCTATGCGTTGCAGGATGTTTATCACGATCCTTGGCCTCCCACTACCCACCCAGTAGATGCCAGTAGCAACACCTCCGCCCTGTTTTCACAGTCAAAAAGTCTCCAGAAATTATCAAATGTTCACTAGGGAAGAGAATCACCCCCAGCTAAGAAACACTGCCCTAGAGCCAAAATCCTGCAATTCGGAGACTTTCAACACAAGAAAGTAATACAATTGCTAAATATAAACACCCAAGGTCAACATTAATCTGAAACAAATTAGGAAATGAACCTATAGTGAAAATTATGAGCTTTGGTTCTACCCTCCTGGCCTCTGTGTGAGACAGTGAGCTAATCCACCCGAACGAAATACTGAATTCCAAATGGTGATGGATTCATAGAGCAAAACTATGTTTTATTTCTTTTTCTAGCCAAATTAATGTTGGTTGAGCACACTAATTAGAGAGCTGCTACTTATGGTTCAAGAGTCTTTATTTTTTATGTTATTTTACAACAAGTATTATTCTCTTCATAAATGCTCAAAAGGGTGGGGGTCACCTCGGTGGTTCAGTCAGTTAAGTCTCTCTGACTCAATTTCAGCTCAGGTCATGCTCTCTGGGTCGTGAGATCAAGCCCCACATCAGGCTCCATGCTGGGCATGGAGCCTACTTATGATTTTCTCTCTCTCCCTCTCCTCCCCACCCCACCCTGCTTATGCTCTCTCTCTCGCAAAAAAAATAAAAATAAATAAATGTTCAAAAGGAAAATATCAACTATAATCTTAACAACCATATGTAATCACATTTAGCTTCCAGAGATTGTCTTTTCAATCTTTTGGAAGCAATGTTAGTTGTGGTTCACAGCTTCAGCTTTGGAGCTAAGTTTTTCCCCAACTAAATCCCTGTTCTGCCTAGTAACCTTAAGCAAGTTACCTATGTTTTCTGTACCTGCTTCCTCATCTATAAAACGGGGCAATAATACTAGTTCACAGAATTTTGTAAGGATTAAATAAATTAATACATGTAAAGCATACAAATTTTAGGATTGCTATTGGTATTTTGATAGGGATTGCACTAAATGTGTAGATTGCTTTGGGTAGTATAGACATTTTAACAATGTTTGTTCTTCCAATCCATGAGCATGGGAATGTCTTCCCATTTCTTTGTGTCATCTTCAGTTTCTTTCATTAGTGTTTTATAGTTTTCAAAGTGCAAAGTCTTTCATCTCTTTCATTAGGTTTATTCCTAGGTATCTTATTGTTTTGGGTGCAATTGTAAATCGGATTGATTCCTTAATTTCTTTCTCCTGCTTCATTACTGATGTATAGAAATGCAAGAGATTTCTGTACCTTGATTTTGTATCCAGCAACTTTACTGAATTGGTGAATCAGTTTTGGCAATTTTGGGGTGGAGTCTTTCAGGCTTTCTATATAGAGTATCATGTCATCTGTAAATAGTGAAAGTTTTACTTCTTCCTTATTGATTTGGGTGCCTTTTATTTCTTTTTGTTGTCTGATTGCTATGGCTAGGACTTCCAGTACTATGGTAAATAACAGGGGTAAGAATGGACATCCCTATCTTGTTCCTAACTATAGAGGAAAACTCTGTTTTTCCCCCATTGACAATGATATTAGCTGTAGGTTTTTCATATATGGACTTTATATGAGGAATGTTCCCTCTAACCCTACTTTGTTGAGGGTTTTTATCATGAAAGAATGTTGTACTTTGTCAAATGCTTTTTCTGCATCTATTGAAATGATCATATGGTTCTTACCCTTTCTTTTATTAATGTGGTACATCATGTTGACTGATTTGTGAATATTGCAAAAGACCCCAAATAGCCAAAGCAACCTTGAGAAAGAAAAGCAAAGCTGGACACATCACAATTCCAGACTTCAAGTTATATTACAAAGCTGTAGTGATCAAAACAGTATGGTACTGGCACAAAAAAAGACACACAGATCAACAGAACAGAAATAGAAACCCCAGAAATTAACTCATGATTATATGGTCAATTAATCTTTAACAAAGCCGGAAAGACTATACAATGGGAAAAAGGCAGTCTCTTCAACAATTGGTATTGGGAAAAACTAGGCAGAAACATGACAAAGAATGAAACTAGACCACCTTCTTTTTTTTTTTTTTTTAAGATTTTATTTATTTGACAGAGAGAGACAACCAGAGAGGGAACACAATCAGGGGGAGTGGGAGAGGGAGAAGCAGGTTTCCCGCAGAACAGGGAGCCCAATGCGGGGCTCAATGCGGGGCTTGATCCCAAGACCCTGGGAACATGACCTGAGCCGAAGGCAGACACTTAACAACTGAGCCACCCAGGCACCCCGAAACTAAATCACTTTCTTTACATCAAACACAAAAATAAATTTAAAAGGCATTGAAGACCTAAATATGAGACATGAAACCATAAAAATCTTAGAGGAGAATATAGGCAGTAACTTCTTTACATCAGCCATAGCAACTTCTTTCTAGATATGACTTCTGAGGCAAGGGAAACAAAAGCAAAAATAAACTATCTGCACCTCATCAAAATAAAAAGCTTCTGCACAGCTAAGGAAACAATCAAAACTACAGAATGGGAGAAGATATTTGCAAATGACATATCTGATAAAGGATTAGTATCCAAAATATGTAAAGAACTTATAAAACTCAACAACCAAAACACAAATAATCCAATTTAAAAATGGGCAGAAGACATGAATAGACATTTTTCCAAAGAAGACATGCAGATGGCCAACAGACAAAAAGATGCTCAATATCACTCATCATCAGGGAAATGCAAATCAAAACCACAATGAGATATCACTTCACACCTGTCAGAATGGCTAAAATCAACAACACATGAACAACAGATGTTGGTGAGGATGTGAAGAAAGGGGAACCCTCTTGTACTGTTGATGGGAATGCAAACTGGTGCAGTCACTCTGGAAAACAGTATGGAGGTTCCTCAAAAAATTAAAAATAGAACTACCCTATTACCCAGCAATTGCACTACTAGGTATTTACCCAAAGAATACAAAAACACTAATTCAAAGGGATACATGCACCCCAATGTTTATAGCCCATTATCTGCCATAGCCAAATTATAGAAATAGCCCAAATGTCTTTCAACTGATGAATGGATAAAGAAGATGTGGTGTACACACACACACAATGGAGTATCACTCAGCCATAAAAAGAATGAAATCTTGCCATTTGCAGTGACATGCATGGAGCTAGAGTATTATGCTAAGCGAAATAAGTCAGTCAGAGGAAGACAAATACCATATGATTTCACTCATACATAGAATTTAGAAATAAAACAAATGATCAGGGTCACCTGGGTGGTTCAGGTCATGATCCTGGGGTCCTGGGATAGAGCCCCACATCCGGCTCCCTGCTCAGCAGAGAGCCTGCTTCTCCCTCTCCCTCTGCCTGCCACTCTTCCTACTTGTGCTCTCTCTATCTGTCAATTAAATAAATAAAATCTTTAAAAAAAATGATCAAAGGGGGAGAAAAGAGACAGGCAAACCATGAAACAGACTCTTAACTGTAGAGAACAAACTGATGGTTACCAGAAAGGAGTTGGGTGGGGGAATGAAGGAAAATAGGTGATGGAGATTAAGGAGTGGACTTGTTGTGAGGAGCACCAGGTGTTGCATGGAAGTGTTGAATTACCACATTGTATAACTGAAATTAATATTATGTTGTATGTTAACTAAGTGGAATTTAAATTAAAACTTTAAAAAAAATACATGTAAAACAATTTGGACAGTGCCTGATATGCATACACAGTATGCACCAAACAAACATCAATTCATTATTATACCTACATCAAACATATTCTTTTTTTAAGTAGTCAATTTTTTTCAAAGTGGTTTTTTCTAATTTTTTTAATTCTAGTTGGTTAACATACAGTATTATATTAATTTCAGGTGTACGATATAGTAGCCTGATTCTTTTACTGAGTAATGTGTCATAAACATCTCCGTACCTCTGACCCTTTTTCTACAACATGATTCTTAATAGTATGGACATACCTCATTTAACATAGTCTCCTATTTGGAGACATTTAGGAGAGTTCCAGGTTTGAGTTATTATAAAGTGTTACAGTTGGGCATGCTTGCACATCTCTTTCATGATTTCCTTAGAAAGAAGCAAAGTTGCTGGGATAAAAGGTATATTCACTTTTAAGTCTTTTGGTACATTTTAGGTCCCAGGATTTATACCACCCAGAGTTTCTTATAATATTTTACATTTGGCTTATTATGAAACGGGCCTAGGAGATTGCGTCTGAGCTAAGTATAATAATGAAGTTAGGGTAGTGTGCTCCTTAGCCACTCTGATCAGCAACATAATGTTGAAACAAAAGGTGCGGCTGATGTGAGTGTCCAGTGAAGGTGCGGACTCCCATACCAGCATCTCCCAGCCCAGGCTGTTTGAGCTATCAGCATCCTTCCGATGTAACTAACTCCAGACACGAAAAGCATCCTCTAGCCCCAGGGGTCAGGAGTTCTCAGCCTCAAACTTGTTACGTTGGGGAAAGTCATAGCAACTGCACTGACACACCTTTCACAGGCTTTCCCTCTTAATTTATTCCATTCATGGAGAATTCCTCTTGGCAAGGTGTTATGGCCCTTGTGTCAGCAAAACCTTGTATAATTTAGAAGTATGTTCCTAAAATAGTGAAAGGGCTGGAATGTCTCAGAGGCAAAAAAATCACTTAAAGAGGCTCCATTGTGAGGAACGTTGCCAGAGGGAGCTAATCACATTGAATCACTGATGAGGAAGCAATAGGACATGAGTGTCCAACCCAGTGGCCCAACACTTTATGCCAGCCTGCTATTAAAAAGAGAGGTCTTAAAAATAAATCATCAATAAATAGGAATTTAATAGTTAGAGAAGGTAGAAATCATGGATTCAGGGACTCTCACAATTGTAGAGATCCTCAAGGTCATCTACTTTAGCTCAATAGTCAGCTCTTGCTTGGATTCCATTTACAATTGTCCTGAAGTGATGATCTGCCTCTGCTTGGACATGTCCAATAGCAGAGAACTGCTACTCTCTCCTTAGGACAACTAATATAACTAGAAAGTTCATCTTTATTAAAATCCTGAAAGCCATCAGCCTAAATAAACAAACACATAAGTAAGTAGATGTTTTCCAAGCATCAGTGAGTCCTACAGAATGTTGAAAATGTCATCTTTTCAGCTGGCTCTGGAGGTTTTCTTAGGAAGGGAACTAACTTTGTTTAGAAAAATACTCTGATAAGTCATGTGGGGTGAGAAAGATGATGAGTTATAATGTAAGCAGAGAACAAAACCAAACTGTTGTGCCTTAGAAATTAATGGAACTTTGAAATAGGGCAAGCAGTGAAAAGCTGAAAATGGTACTGAAGAAGGAGAGGGGCTGCTGAACAACACAGCCAGATGCTGGGTCCTGTAGGGAAAGGTGACCAGTTAGAAAGTCCCTGTGCCTGAAGTTCTATTGAGAACAAAATTCCATTTTAAGTTGATTTAATTTCTACAATACAAAAGACAGATTGGTTGAACACTTTTAGAAAGCAATTTAGCAATATATCCAATTTGCTTTATCCTGATAATCCCAATGCTTGACATCTATCCTGAAAAATTAAATCAAAATGTGAAAATCCTGAATGGATAAAGAAGAAGTGGTACACACACACACACACACACACACACACACACACACACACACACAGGAATATTACTCGGCCATAAAGAATAAGGAAATCTTGCCATTTGCAATGACATGGATACAGCTACAGAGTATTATGCTAAGTGAAATAAGTCAGTCAGAGAAAGGCAAATACCATATGATTTTACTCATATGTGGAACTTAAGAAACAAAACAAATGAGCAAAGCGGGGAAAAAAGAGAGAGGCAAACCAAGACAGAGACTGTTAACTCTAGAGAACAAACTGATGGTCATCAGAGGGGAGGCAGGTGGGGGGATAGGTTAAATAGGTGATGGAGATTTAAGGAAGGCACTTGTGATGAGCACAGGGTGTTGTATGGAAGTACTGAATCACTATATTGTACACCTGAAACTAGTATTACGCTGTATGTTAACTAACTACAATTTAAATAAAAATAAAAAACGTGAAAATGCAAAAATTAGAACCAACCCAGATCCTAAAACAGAAGCTGCTAAATAGATCACAGCACAGTCCCTAGAGTACTTTGCAACTGTTAAATATGATGTTAATGATAATATAACACAGGAAAATGTATGACAAATGTTTTTGATAGAAAAATTGTAATTTAATATTAACCTACTAAGTAAACAAATAAAATGACAAAGAACTCCTATTGTAGAAAATATTTTAAAGAAATACAACAAAACTCTAAGGGTAATTTTCTCCTATTTTTCCAAGTTTTTGAAATTTTACATAGCAAACATGTTTAACATTTAGAATGTGAAAATTTTTACATAATCTATATTTAAACATCAATTTTAAACTTCACTTAAAATGTGTTTATTGCTGTAGTTCTTTAGCAACTAGACAAGAGAAACAGCTCCATGGTTATAGAAAAGAAGTCAGCTAGCCTTTCTTTATACCCAAGTCTGACCGTGATCAATTCATGTCCCCTTTCTGAATGCCAGCTGTGGTACAGGAATAAAGCTACCTTCCTGCCTCTTTCACAGGACTGTTGGGGGGTACAATACATTGGTGAATATGGAAGCCCTCTGAATTCTACATCCTTATAAAATTATAAAGGACTCTTACTGTTAGACTCTACAGGTAGTCACTTCATTCTTCCATCTTCCAATCCGTTCTTCTTTTGCAAATGGCCACTTAATATAATCTGGGGAAATATGTTGTACATAGGTCACATTTCTATATAACACATGTTGGGATAAAATTCATAAAATTCAATACATTATTTTGAAACAAAATAGACAAAAGGTCCTAAAACCAGTGGTACCATAATTCTCTTTAACATTCTGTTTTCATGTGGTGTGTGTGTGTGTGTGTGTGTGTGTGTGTGTGTGTGGTGGGAGTTGTGTGTGTTATGAGTGTCTATGTGCATATGTATGGTGTGTGAGGTATGTGTTTGTGTATGTGTACACTGAGGAGACCTAGGGAGCCAGAGGTGAATTTAAAATTGCTATTGCCTTGGGACTCCTGGGTAGCTCAGTCGTTAAGCATCTGCCTTTGGCTCAGGTCATGATCCCAGGGTCCTGGAATCGAGCCCCACATCCGGCTCCCTGCTCAGCAGAGAGCCTGCTTCTCCCTCTCCTAATCTCCCTGTTTGTGTTCCCTCTCTCGCTGTGTCTCTCTCTGTCAAATAAATAAAATCTTTAACAATCAAATAAAATAAAATAAAATAAAATCGCCTTATAAAGAGATTTGCTTTGTGTTCTTTTGCTTTGTTTTGCCTGACTATCCATGGTTAATCTAGATATTAAAGAAGAAATTTTCAAGACCAAAGATTACAGATTCAAGTTCTGATGATGTGAGCCTATCACATGCTGAAGGAGATCATTCACTAGAACCTCACTGCAATACCTTAATCTTTAAGCAGAATTCAAAATAAGTTCATCTTGAGTTCTTTCCAAATGAATCACTAGAAGACCCACATACAAGGCAGTTTCCCCTCTTCCTCCTGCAAAAACAAAAAACAAAAACCAGTAAGTATAGTGGGAAGAACACAAGACTTTAGCCAGAAGCTCAAAGTTCTATTCCTACTTTCACCAACTATAAGGCCACCTCTGACCGCCAGCTCAGCACAGTACCGCTTCCTTGCACTCTGCCTGTTACGTCCCCTAATTCCTAGGGATAACTTCTCCCTGTGCCAATCCCTCCCAACTCATCACCAGTTCTTATGATTGGATCCCTGTGCCGCTCATTTCTTGCATCCCTCCCCACCCCAGGCCTATGCCTTTCAAGTGAGATAAAGTTCCCAGCCTGGCCCATCTTCCAGTGATTACCCAGGCCATGTTGGAAGCTGGACACAAGGGAGCCAGGAGAACATTTTCAAGTTAATGGACCTGTCTTGGCCTGAGTTTCAAGGCTAAGGGACTAAATGATCTGTAGAACCCTTTCTTGATCTAATATTCTATGTTTCTATCACAACATGAAAATCAAGATAACAAATATAATAATCACACCTGAAACTTACATAGTAGGTCAATCCTCAATGCATCTTTACTCACATCATCTCCTTGACCCACACAATAATAAATAAACCAGGTGTTATCATCTCCATTCTGGAGATACATTTTGGAGATTACATGATCTATTTTTCCAGGACAGCAGGACTCAGACCCACATCTTCTGACTCTAATTTCTAAGTTCTTTCATCCATAGAATGATAAGGTATAGCAAAACTCAACCGCTGTCTATTCAGAGAGGAATCAGGGATCTGAGCAATTACAGGAATTCCAAAATTCCAAATATAAGTAATGTGACTTTTTCAGACTAGATTCAAATGTTTTAGGGCATAACAAAGCATTTTAATTCTTGTGAAGCAAGGCATAAATCCTGCCCAGAAGAGAAATTGGTAGGATTTCAAACATTCTTACCAAGCTCAAAGAGACTAGAATTTGGCACATACCTAGTAGCTTATCTACACACAGAGCATGATGGGCCTCACTATTCTATAACTGCACAAACCTTTACATTCTCTTTAATCATGTATTGGTTTTCCATTGTTACCGTATAAGAAATTATCACAAACTTAGTGGCTTAAAACAACATAAATTTATTGTTTCACAATTCTAAAGGTCAGAAGCCTGACATGGATCTTACTGGGCTAAAGTAAGGTGTTGGGAAGGCTGATTCCTTTTTTTTTTTTCTTAATTTTATTTGATTTTATTATGTTGTGTTAGTCACCATACAATACATCATTAGTTTTTGATGTGGTGATCCACGATTCATTGTTTTCGTATAACACCCAGTGCTCCATGCAGTATGCGCCCTCCCTAATACCCATCACCGGGCTAACCCATCCCCCCACCCCCTCCCCTCTAAAAGCCTCAGTTTGTTTCTCAGAGTCCACAGTCTCTCATGGTTCATCTCCCCCTCTGATTTCCCCCCTTCATTTTTCCCTTCCTTCTCCTAATGTCCCCCATGCTATTCCTTATGTTCCACAAATAAGTGAAACCATATGATAATTGACTTTCTCTGCTTGACTTATTTCACTTAGCATAATCTCCTCCAATCCCACCCATGTTGATGTAGAAGTTGAGTATTCATCCTTTCTGATGGCTGAGTAATATTCCATTGTATATATGGACCACATCTTTATCCATTCACCTGCTGAAGGGCATCTCAGCTCTTTCCACAGTTTGGTTATTGTGGACATTGCTGCTATGAACATTGGGGTGCATATGGCCCTTCTTTTCACTACATCTGTGTCTTTGGGGTAAATACCCAGTAGTGGAATTGCTGGGTCATAGGGTAGCTTTATTTTTTATTTTTTGAGGAACCTCCACACTGTTTTCCAAAGTGGCTGTACCAACTTGCATTGCCCCTTTCTCCACAACCTCTCCAACATTTGTTGTTTCTTGCCTTGTCAATTTTTGCCGTTCTAACTGGTGTAAGGTGGTATCTCAATGTGGTTTTGATTTGAATTTCCCTGATGGCTAGTGATGATGAACATTTTTTCATGTGTCTGCTAGCCATTCGCATGTCTTCTTTGGAGAAGTGTCTGTTCATGTTTTTTGACTTGATTATTTGTTTTTTGGGTGTTGAGTTTGAGAAGTTCTTTATAGATCTTGGAAATCAGAGCTTTGTCTGTAGTGTCATTTGCAAATATCTTCTCCCATTCTGTGGGTTGCCTCTTTGTTTTGTTGACTGGTTTCCTTTGCTGTGCAGAAGTTTTTTATCTTGATGAAGTCCCAAAAGTTCATTTTTGCTTTTGTTTCACTAGCCTTTGGAGATGTATCTTGAAAGAAGTTGCTGTGGCCGATGTCAAAGAGGTTACTGCCTATGTTCTCCTCTAGGATTTTGATGGATTCCTGTCTCACATTGAGGTCTTTCATCCATTTTGAGTTTGTCTTTGTGTATGGTGTTAGAGAATGGTCGAGTTTCATTCTTCTGCATGTGGCTGTCCAATTTTCCCAGCACCATTTATTGAAGAGGCTGATTCCTTCTACAGCATCTAGGAGAGAATCTGTTTCCTTGCCTTTTTTAGCTTCTAGAGGCTGCCTGCATTCCTTGGCTTCTGGCTCCTCTCTTCATCTTCAAATCCAGCAATGTAGCATGTCTCTGACCCTGCCTCTGCTCTCCCATCTTTTTTCTGACCACAGCAGGATAAAGGTTCTTTTAAGGAACCATATGATTAGATTAGACCCACCCAGATGATCCAGATAATCTCCCCATCTCAAGGTCCTTAATCATATTTGTAAAGTCCCTTTTGCCCTCAAAGGTTAACATATTCTCAGGTTCCAAGGATTAGGATGTGAACATCTTTGGAGGATCATTATTCTGCTTACCACAATGATTATTTTTCATGAGTTTATTTAAAAAATAATAGCCAAAATGTATCAATGTACCTTCTTTTTTTTAATTATGTTCATCACCATACATTACATCATTAGTTTTTGATGTAGTGTTCCATGTATATGTTAAATACCCTAGTAGGAACTTTATATACAACACAACAAATTTTTATAAAAGTAAGTCGAGGTTGGTATCACTAACCCCATCTGACAGACAATGAAACTGAGAATCGTTCATTAAGTAACTTACAAGGTCATCTAGCTAGTCCGAGGCAGAGCAAGCTTCTAAACCACTAGAAAACAACCATGTACAGGAGAAGCTGCCACTTTTCAATGCAATCACTGATTCTCAGGCATAAAGCTGTCATGTAGCTAACCTCAGCTGGAAGTTTTTCGAATATCTCTGCATTGGGGAAAACCTCCCAGTGCACAGAGGCTCAGTGTGCAGTCTGAGGTTCCTCTGCTGCAGCATGTTCCAACCACAGCAAAAGGGAAATCTAGGGAGTAAGAAATGGCAAAAGCTTCCTAAGAGAAAAACTATTCTAAAAACCTCTGCAGACTCAAGATTTTTGGTAACACATGGCAAACGTGACAGGTTTCCTGGGCGTCTGCTAGTACTTGGCATCATCACATTCCACAGTCAATTTCAAAATTGTCATTTGGGGCCCACTGAGGCTTTAAATAGCACCTCCTAACTGCCCGGCCAGGTTTTGTAGCTTTCTCTTTCTATTAAGAGATTGTGAGGGCTCACAGACTACTGAAAATAAATGTCACAAAGTAAATGCTTTTATACATTTGGTTTGTTTCAATTGCTTTGAGGGCATTGAGAATGAAGACATGGTTTTCAAAATGAAATCTTCCAGAATAATGATACCATATCTCAAGACACCCAATATATCAATTGCTACCCAAAACAAGATGCTGAGATAGAAATGCACATGTCATATTAAAGCCAGGGCCAAAAAGTGAGAGATAAAAGAAAACAAAATTTCAAAACACTAACATTTATTGAACACCTGCTGCTTGCCAAATATTTTGAAAAACTAATCTCATTTAATCCATACAATACTTCTAAGCAACCCAATTTCACTGGTGAAGACAGAGCCTTAGAGAAGTTAAGTAACAGGTCCAAGGTCACCCTGCTGGACTGCAGTGAGGCTGGGGCTGTCTGCCATAAAAAGAATTATTTCCCCACACACCCAACCAACCAGGCTAGGCTCAGGGCATAAGACAAGAATGAGCCCTGACTCAATGGAAGGTAGCCTGACTTGGAAAATAATATTTATTTGCTTATAGGTTGTGTGGGAGACAAGAAGAAGCATTAAAGTTGGAAGATAAAAGACAGGCAGGTGCAGCTGATTTAGTTCCAGCCATCTCATCCTCAACGTTCCGAAGGAGGAGTGGTGATAGTAACATCTCGTAACTACACAACACCCTCCTCAGGGAAGCTCAGAGCTCCTTAAAGACACATTCACATTCATCTTCCCAACAGCTCTGGAATGGAGGACACAGCACTGTCAAGATTTCTTTTACAGAGGGAGAAGCTGATGCATTTGCCCAAGGTCACAGAGGGACACAGAGGCTTGGAGAGATGGTAGCCCTGGGACCCTTATCAAGATGGCTTACCCACTGGCTATGGGAAAACAAATTCAACACCCTGGGCTCAGATACTCATGGGTGAAACATCCATTTAGTCAGCCACTATGCTCTGTAAGATCCCTGGCAAATTATCCCAAACCACCAGAAACATGTGACAGGAAGGTCCTCTATTTCCTTCACACTTCCAGATATTCACTCCTGCTGGAGAGAGGGTCTTTCTTTTGTTAAACAGCACATGTGCATTATTGAAAAAGAATCAGTCTTGACCAGGGAAAGGTCTGTTTGTCAAATGATAGTCTACTCCCAAAGAATCTCAAATTCTGGAGCCAGGAAGATCCTTGATCCTCTTCCAGAATGGAGCCTAGAATTTGAATTTCTGGCCTTGACTAACAAGGTACATCAACTGAAGAATGTAGGACCCATGCGATGGTGAAAAGGAAAAAGAGGAAAAGGAGGGAGACCCTGCAGAGAAGGGACCCTCAAGTGGAACATCCACTGTATGGGCCATCCCCAAGGTGAACTGTACCGATGGTAAAGTGTTGTTTAGCACAAGCTCTGCACACCTTTGGTATTTGCAACTGGCTGTTGGTATGACTGTAGTTTTTATGAGGATTGTACTTGTACATTCTGCCAGATATTTCAGGGCTTAATAACAAGCCTATGCAAGATTCAGAATGTGTCTCCCACAGCACAATATTTCACAGCATAAGAACAGGTAGAATGCTATTGGTCTTAGACAGAAGTGTGAGTCATTCTAATTATCAGATTTAATAAAAGGTTCTACTGTACCAACATAAAATTTAAGATACTCTCAAGGCACAAAGCTTAGCACTTGAGACTTGGAATGCCAACTTCGTCAGTTGCAATCTTGGGCCAACCACTGAGATGTTCACACTCCTAGAGAAGTAGTTCAGTGATCTCCTCCCTAAGGCAGAGACTTTACCATTATGAAAATTTTAAGAGCTAATACCTGATTTTTAATGCTATATGATTTAATGCTATGATTTAAATGCTGTAGTCTCAAATGTGAATTTAATGAAAATACTATGTAACTTTGTTTTGCTTCATGCTCCTAGATTTGAAGCACAAGATCAGAAGCTTTTAGATTCAAACAGTAAGTTTTGCCTATCCTACCCATTCCCAATTTCTGATGAATAAAAACCAAAGGGAAATAAAGGCACCTGGTTGGCTTAGTCATTAGAGTATGCAACTCTTGATCTCAGGGTCATGAGTTTAAGCTCCAAGTTGAGGTGTAAAGCTTACTTAAAAAAAAAAAAAAAAAAAAAAAAAAAGGGAAATAGAAAGGGAAGGGAAAGGGGAGCAATCTGAATTAAGAGAAATCAAGAAAAGGGGCACCTGGGGTAGCTCAGTCAGTTGAGCGTCAACTCTTGATTTCTGCTCAGGTCATGATCTCAGGGTCCTAAGATCAAGCCCTGTGTTGGGCTCCATGCTGGGCATGGAACCTGCTTATGATTCTCTCTCTCCCTCTCCCCGCCTCTCCCACCACCACCATCCCCCCCCTCCCCTGCTCACACATGCATGCACACTCTCTCGCTCTTAAAAAGAGAGAGAGAAATCAAGTAAGAAGATCCAAGAAAATTCTGCTACACAGAAAGAGATGAAGACAAAATAAAGAAAGAACAAGAGCACAATCTGTCTGGAAAGAAAGTGACCAGAACCCAAGGAAAACTTGACAAACAGCTTCCCCACCCCAGCTCAGAGCTAAAGGGTTTGGAAGCAAGAGTTGACTATGGAGTAGTAGCTGTGAGGCAAATTCACAGTCTCCTAGGCAATCTCAATTATAACTATAAATACATATATCATTAATAAAACATTAGAAAAATCAAGTCTGTCAGGATATTTAAAGAATAATACATCATGACAAAGTAGGATTTATTCCAGGAATGAATACAATTATGGGCCAATATTAGGAAATCTATAATTCATCATATTAGTAGGTCAAAGGAAAAAAGCTATCTGATTGTCTCAATAGATGTTTTTCAAAAAAGCAATTGATAAATTTTTAAACCTATGACCTACAAATAAATAGAAATAGAAGAAATTGAAGAGTATCTATATGATATGGAATACCTATGATCCAATTAATTGGCAACATAATATTTAAATATAAAACACTATGGGGATATTTATTAATAGAAGGAATGAGACAAAAATTACACTATCACAACTCATATTTTATTATCCTTCTGGTAGTTCCAGGCAATTAAATAAGATCACTAGAAGTAAAAAGAAGTATAAATATTAGGAGAGAGAGGAAATTTTATCTTTGCTTACACATAACAAAATATCTATCTGAAAAAAATCCAAGATAATCAATTGAAACAAATATTGAAACTAATAGGAAAGTTCATTGATATGGCTATGTAAAAAACAAGTATGTATTTAAAATTATAAGTTTTATATGCCAGTCATATCCATTTTCTCCCCAACTAAAACCCACTCATGTTGAGAAAACCCAAAGAAAATGAGGATAAAAGAAAACTAGAAACATGAAGATTTCAGGAAATGTAAAGATACAAAAAGAGCACCAGTTCTCTATCTTATAACTTCCCAAACTACAATGGGATGGTTGACAAAAGGTGAGAAACATTTCAAGAATCAACACAAGTAGTTACATACAAATGGAAAGCAGCAGTATTCTTTTCCCTTTTTGTCAAAATATTCTAGAGTTTCATAACAGATTGAGTCTTTACCATGGTGTCCCACATCCATGCACCAACCTGCTGATAAGAGCACAACTAGATTTAAACTTGAGGTTACAGAAGCCACTCCTAAATCATGTTCCAGACCCCAAGTCACAAATAGGTAACCTCACTACCAGTAGACTACCAGTAAACTACCCTTACCTTACTAATGGTTCCCTTCCTCATTCCCTAAACCTCTGGGTTTATTCCTTCACTTTTCTTTTTTTTTTTTTTAAAGATTTTATTTATTTATTTGAGAGGAAGAGTGAGAGAGAGCATGAGCATGGGGGTGGGGGAGAGGGACAAGCAGACTCCCCACTGAGCAGGGAGCCCAATGTGGGGCTCAATCCCAGGACCCTGGGATCATGACCTGAGCTGAAGGCAGATGCTTAACCGACTGAGCCACCAAGGTGCCCCTATTTCTTCACTTTTCAAACCCTGGTCCCTCATCAATTCATGAACAAGGAAAGTTTTGTCTTATTACTTTAACTTGGGAATTAAAAAACTGCTACCACTTAAGGTCTGCTCTGTGAATTTATTCATTCATACATTCATCCAACAAATGTCTATTTAGTGCCAACTATAGACTGGGCACTGTTACTGGTTGCTGGTGGCTTAAGATGAGTAATTTAGATATAGTAAGGGCCTCACAGTGTTTATAGTCTAGTGGGAGATTCAAACAAATTGAGAGGCTATCACAATATCATCAGTAAATGTGTGATAGGGTTAGCCCAAGATGCTGATATAACAGAAAATAAGGTCCTCCAACCTTACTGGGAAGGTGCCCTAAAGTATAGGCAAAGTATAAGGTTGGGGTGGGGAGAGTAAAGAGCATGTCTCTTTTTACTCATTTCTGGCATAAAAGAAGCCACACATTCAATTAACATTCTCAGACCCAGTAAGAGAGCTTCTAGGAGTTGGAACAGTTTTAGCTGGTACAGACACCATGTTACATGCCATGTTTTATAGCTCCTTGGTGATGTCTGACAGCACTCTAAATAATCCTTCTGGAACTAACAGAAGTTTCAAGTGGATACGATGAATTCTGAGCAGAGCGTTTTTAAGAGCCTCTTTATCCTCTGGGGCTAAAACCCCTCTCAAGGACTGCTCAAGCAATCCTAGTTGTTAGATGACAACCCACATGGTTACCAAGGTTAAGGAAGGCATATGAAGAAAATACTGTTTTGGTCTTCAGTAAATGTTTGAACTCTGCTGGGTCTGACAGCAAAGCCCCAAGGACAAAGATGAATTTTATGATGTAGGCTTTTCCCATCAGGGCTCATGACTGACTATGTTTTTTAAGGCTCAAGTCAGGGTCTGCTACCATGGTCAGCATTTAAAGTATGTAGCCTAGAAAAGAGCAGCTTTATAGATTTGGAAAATCTTACTAACTTTTGTCTAGGAGAATCAGAATGTTATAAAGCAAATATTTTTGCTAATCACCCAAAAACCAGTACTTCTGTCCAACTCTAGCTACTCCTCAGCTACTACAAACACCACTTTATTAATATATTGCTACTAACCCCTTCATACATTATTTACATTTAAATAGGAAAGACATGTTTATTATTGGAAAGTCATTACTATGACGCTTTCCTAATCTTAAATATTTACATGTATTCTGTTCATTCTGAAAGAGCACTCTAACATTCACTCATATAAATTATAGTAAATTGGTGTGACAACTAATTTTTTATTAAACAGAATGGATTTATTGCTTAAAATGTGATCCCTAGTAATTGCTGACCTCTAGGAATAACCAACTTTTGTACATTTCATGAAAAGGAAAACATAATTACTTTCCCCCAGAATCAGAAATTAAGTGATGTCTGTTTTTATCCCATCTATTAACATTATACTAGAGGTTCTAAGCAAAGAAGTGTCTTTATCCAAAGACAGTATGATTGCCTATGTAGGAAATCCTAACTCATCTACAAAAGAAAAAAGAAAGAAAATAAGAGCTTGAGAGCAACTACAAAGTGAATTTATCAAGATCAATATACAAAAACCAACTGCATGTCTATATACATAAAATACTTAGAGATAAATCTGATGGAAGATGTACAAGACTTGAATACTGAAAACTGCAAGCCACTGCTAAGATAAACTAAAAAATACATAAATAAATAGAGAGACCTAGATCAAAAGACTCAATATTGTTAAGATGTTAATTCTCCTCAAATTGCTCTACAGATGTAATACAACCCAAATCAAAATTCCAGGAGGCTCGTTTGTTGAACTTGACAAGCCAATTATATAATTCATATAGAAATGCAAATTCGTCTAGAATAGCCGAAACAAGTTTTTAAAAATAACAAAGTTAGAGGACTTAACACTACCTGACTTCAGGACTTATTACAATATTATAAAACAACAGTAATCAAGACAGTGTGATATGAGTGCAAAATAAACAAATGGGTGAAACAGAATAGAAAGTCCAATAATAAACACACACATAAGTGGTCGGTTGATTTTTTTTTTAAAGATTTTATTTATTTGTCAGAGAGAGGGGCAGTAGCAGGCAGAGGAAAAAGCAGGCTCCCCGCTGAGCAAGGAGCCTGATGTGGGGCTCGATCCCAGGACCCCGGAATCATGACCCAAGCCGAAGCCAGACGCTTAACTGACTAAGCCAACCAGACGTCCCAGTTGATCTTTGACAAAGATGCAAAGGCAATCCAAAAAGAATATACAGACTTAATATTAATGGCACTAGAACAGTGAGAAAAAAAAAAAAAACCACTTCAATCCACAACTTACACTGCATGCAAAAATTAAAACAAACCTAAATATAAAACCTAATACTATAAAATTTATACAAAAAAATATCTAGGCTAAATAAAAATAAAAGCAAAAGCATGATCTATACAAGAAAAAACATAAATTCAACTTCATCAAAGTTAAAGCTTTGGCTCTTCAAAGGACACTGTGAAGAGAATGAAAAGACAAACCACAGAGACAATATCTGCATATCATATATCCAATAAAGGACTTATTTCCAGAACATATAAAGAACTCTCAGAACTCAATAATAAGAAATAATATCTGTAAGGGATTTGAACACAGATAACCTCCAAAAAGAGA
Organism: Phoca vitulina; assembly: GCF_004348235.1. Taxonomy (NCBI): domain Eukaryota; kingdom Metazoa; phylum Chordata; class Mammalia; order Carnivora; family Phocidae; genus Phoca; species Phoca vitulina. The sequence continues at coordinate 3,561,080 of NW_022589724.1, read as the reverse complement.
CAGATGGCAAATAAACACAGGAAAAGGTTTTCAACATCAATAGTCAGTTGGGAAATGCAAATTAAAAGCACAATGTCTATCATACCTCAATAAAAAAAATTTTCTAACTGTAAAAAAAAACCCTTAATGAGACAAACACTACATGCCTATTAGAATAACTGAAATTTAAAAGACTGTTCATTTGAAGTTTTCGCAGAGATGTGGAAGAATTAGAACTCTGATACACTGCTAATGGGAATGTGAAATGGTATGACGCTTTGGAAAACATTTTGGCAATTTTTTCAAAAGTTAAACATACACCCACTATATGATCCAGCTCTTTCATTCCTAAGTATTTGTCCAAGAAAATGAAAGCATGTGTCCACACAAAGACTTGTACACAAAAGCTGAGAGTAAATTTTTTTAATGGAACATTCCTGGGACAGCTGTAGGTCTTATTCTCTCTTCAGTACTGGGAAATTCTCCTCTATTAGTCAATAATTTTTTCCTTACATCTTCTCATTTCTCTCGTCCTGAGATTTCTATTATTTTTATGTTGGGCCTCTTAAGATAGGTCTTTATATGTCCTAACTTTTCACTCACATTTTCCATTGTTTGTCTTTTTCCCCCACCTTCTTAGAAACTTGTGTCTCTACCACATCCTTCTAGTTCTCCAACTGCATTACATGTTGAGATCATCTAGGATTTTAAATCCAAATAGCTATTTTTTTAGATTCTGCATAAATAATTATTTAGAATTAACTAATGTTTTATGTGTTTCTTTGGATTAAAATTCTGCTTGTCTGTTTGTGTTTTGTGTCTCATAGATTTGTTGTATGTGTACATATATGTGTGTATTTATTTATTTATGGAGGTCTTTCTCTAACAATCCTTTCGGAGTTTATGTGTGGTAAGTTTTTTGAGACTTTTTAAATTCTGAAATGTCCTTGGTAGACCTTTCAAATTGAATGCCACTTTCACTAGGTATGAAATTTTAAGTTCAAAATCATTTTCCTTCAGAATAGCAAACATTTTGCTCCAATATTGTTCTAATATATTGTTTTTGGTAAGAAATGTGATGTCAATTTGATTTTCATTTCTTCATGGAAAAACTGTTTTTCTTTCTGAAAACTTTGAATTTTCTCATTATCCTCAATGTTTTTAAATTTGCACCCATAAAGTGAAATTATTACATACATTCTGCTTGATACTAAGTATATCTCAAAAACTAAAAAATCATTTTTCTTCAGCTTTGAAATTATTTTCTACCTCTTTTTTTTCTTAATAATTTCCTCTCCTTTCTTTCCTCTTCTATTAAAATTTCAAAATTTAGATGGAATTTCTCTTGAAATTTTTGAACTTCTATTCCATGACAAATATGACTTTTCTGACATATTACAAATATCTTTTGTCATTTTGAGAAACTTCTGGGGGAGAATTACCCTGTTTAATTACCCTGATTCATAGATCACTCTCCAGCAGTGATATGAGGGTGGGGATAGGATATACTCCTAGTGGAGTGTTCCTGGAATCAGTATTCTGACTGTGGAAGATTCCAAAACCCTCCTGAAAGTTGCCATATATCTGGATACTGATTATCAGCTTCTCCCAATTATTCAAACTTTCAACTTTTTTTGTAATATCCAGACTGTAAATAATCCAAATGTCCATCAACAGATAAATGAATAAACGAACTGTGGTAAATCTATACAACAGAATACTATTCAGCAATAAAAAGGAATGAAATATTGACACATAACATAACACGGATGAATTCCAAAGTAATTATGTTGACTGAAATAAGCCAGATAAAAAAGGGGTTATGTATTATTTCATCTATATAAAATTCTAGAAAATTCAAACCATCTATAGTGACAGTAATCAATGGTTGCCTCTAAGAGATGTGACAAAAGAAAGCAATTATAGAAGGACAAAGGACAGTTTTGGGAATGATGGATATATTCATTATCTTGATTGTGTTGATATGTATCACTTGTGGAGACACATTTCAAAACTTATTAAATTGTACACACTTTACGTACAGTGTATTGATTTAAACCTCAATAAATCTGTAACAGAAGAATATAATATAAACATGTATCAAAGTGTTGACAGTAATTATTTTGAGGTGGTAGAATTAAGGTTGGTTTTCATCTTATTCTATATACTTCATTTTATTTTTACTATTTTTATAAATAAACATCACACTTAAAATCAGAAAAAATAGTAACTCTTTTACTTTATATTACATTTAAAATCAGAAAAATAGGGGCACCTGGGTAGCTCAGTCAGTTGAGTCTCTGACTCTTGGTTTCAGCTCAGGTCATGATCTCATCGGTCATAGAATTGAGCCCTTCATTGGGCTCCACACTCATCGAGCAGTCTGCTTGAAGATTCTCTCCCTCTGCCCCTCCCCCATGCACTCTCTTTCTCTTGCTCTCTCTCTCTCTGAAATAAATAAATAAATCTTTAAAAATATAAAATAAAAATAATAACTTTCTTCTCGAGCGCACATGGAACTTTCTCCTGAATAGACCACATACTGGGTCACAGATCAGGTCTCAACTGATACCAAAAGACTGAGATTATTCCCTGCATATTCTCAGACCATAATGCTTTAAAACTGGAACTCAATCACAAGAAAAAATTTGGAAGAAATTCAAACACTTGGAAGCTAAACACCACTCTGCTCAAGAATGTCTGGGCTAACCAGGGGGCGCCTGGGTGGCTCAGTCATTAAGCGTCTGCCTTCGACTCAGGTCATGATCCCAAGGTTCTGGGATCGAGCCCCGCATCAGGCTCCCTGCTCAGCGGGAAGCCTGCTTCTCCCTCTCCCACTCCCCCTGCTTGTGTTCCCTCTCTCGCTGTATCTCTCTCTGTCAAATACATAAATAATATCTTAAAAAAAAAAAAAAAGATGTGGTCCATATATACAATGGAATATTACTCAGCCATCAGAAAGGATGAATACCCAACTTTTACATCAACATGGATGGGACTGGAGGAGATTATGCTCAGTGAAATAAGTCAAGCAGAGAAAGTCAATTATCATATGGTTTCACTTATTTGTGGGACATAAGGAATAGCATGGGGGACATTAGGAGAAGGAAGGGAAAAATGAAGGGGGGGAATCAGAGGGGGAGACGAATCATGAGAGACTGTGGACTCCGAGAAACAAACTGAGGGCTTTAGAGGGGAGGGGGTGGGAGGATGGGTTAGCCTGGTGATGTGTATTAAGGAGGGCACGCACTGCATGGAGCACTGGGTGTTATACGAAAACCATGAATCGTGGATTACTACATCAAAAATCAATGATGTATTGTATGGTGACTAACACAACATAATAAAATTTTAAAAATAATAATAACTTGCTGGTTTTGGTCTGTATATTTGGGTAATTTGTAGAAGTATAAAAATATAATTGAATACTCTGACATTTTCACTAAGCATTGTATTATAATCAAACATATAACAGACTTTTTGATTGTATCTTTTCAATAAGCCCACAGTATTGCCATTGTTGCTGGACCACAATGTAGCTAATCATTCTCTTCCATTGGGTGTTTAAATTTCCCCCCTTTTTCTTCTCCTCTTGCTGTTACAGTTAACTTTCAAAACTACTTTTATGCACATAACTTATATGTTCTTTTAAAATATATGTTACCCAATTGTTTTCCCAAAAAGAGGCATCACTCTATATTTCTCTTGGCAATATATGAGTGTGTTGGTTTTACCATAAACTTGTCAGTATTGCACTGACTTTTTGTTTTGTTATTCTTTTGGTTTTTGGGAGGAGGAAGTGTCTAATTTAATAAGGCACAAAATGATACATCATTGATTATTAACATGGCTAAGCGTTTTCCATGAATTTGTTTACTATCTATATTTTGTCTTGTGTAAATGGTATTATCATTATCTTATTGCAAGAAAACAGTCAATTACTTTAAGACAATGATAAGAAAGAAAATGTATCCGTTTAAGATAAATGAGATTAAAAAATGATATATTTTACAAAAAAGAGTTAGTGATGAATCTTTCAGCAGACAGAAGATAACACCACAAATGTATAACATGTCATGAATTTCCTAAATCCAGGAAACACTCTTCTGAGCTGGGGGCAGTGCAAAATCAAATCAGAGCTATGAATGGAGCCAAACTGCAGACAACTGTGGCAAACTAGTGAGCAAATACCCAATCATCCCTCTCCAGCCAACTGTTATCATGCAAAAATGTACAACCAGACCTGATTTTGTTTAAAGATGTCTGACTTCTTTTTTTTTTTTTTGAAGATTTTATTTTATTTATTTGACAGAGAGAGAGAGAGACAGCTAGAGAGGGAACACAAGCAGGGGGAGTGGGGGAGGGAGAAGCAGGCTTCCCGCCGAGCAGGGAGCCCGATGCGGGGCTCGATCCCAGGACCCTGGGATCATGACCTGAGCCGAAGGCAGACGCTTAATGACTGAGCCACCCAGGCGCCCCAAAGATGTCTGACTTCTTGATTATAAGGCGAACTCTCTCCTATTTTTAAAATAGCACTGATTTGGGATGCTTGGGTGGCTCAGTCGGTTGGGCATCCAACTCCTGATTTTGGCTGGGGTCGTGGTCTCAGTGTTGTGGGATCAAGCCCCGCCTCAGGCTCCGTGCTGGAGTAGAGCCTGCTTGGGATTCCCTCTTTCCCTCTCCCTCCTACCCTCCCCCCTCTCTAAAAGGATAAGAACTACATTTGATTGTTTCTACTATTTGTCAATTATGAATAATGCTGCTATGAATAGGTATGTCCTATTGTGTGGACATACCTTTCTAGTTCTTTTGTGTGTATACCTAGGTATAGAATTGCTGGGTCATATTGTACTTCTCTGTGTAACCTTATGAAAGCTACCAAACTGTTGTCCAAAGTGGCTGTTCCATTTTACATTCCCACCAGAAATGTATGATGATTCCAGTTTCTCTGCATTCTTAATTTAGGACAGCTTTTAAAATGGGAGTCCTAAGGTTTTTAGTGCATTTATTCATTACTATATTTGAATTAAATTGAAAAAAATTCCAAGAATTTTGATTTCTATGTCTGCTGTCATATTTTTCTATGAATTTCATTAAGCTAACATTTAGTATGGAATTGAGAAAGGTTGATGGCTCTACCATTGCTTGACCAATAATTATATATGTTGAAAGCCTTCGAGCAAGGTAGATATCTTTTCCAATTGCTTTTTTTTCCCAGAGTCTCCTCATCTGAGACAGTAGGAAAATGCATGAAAAATGTATGTGACAGGAAGTGGCTTTAGCTCCCTGACATGCTGATATTCTGGGACTGCTTGGGATTTAGTGAAGCAGAATCAGTGGCAAGAAGTGCCCAGTGCTGCCAACATATCCAGTGGGCAGAGGGCCTATAAATCTATGAAATAAATAGCTGCCTGGTGGTATTTTTTTCACCTATTTATTAACTGGTAGATAAGTCACTTTGTTGCCATGGCAATATGAGAGGGGAAAAAAGGAAATAGTTGGCAGGTAGTTACAAAGTATAAAACTTCTTTTGCTCCTTCCTACATTTAAAAATGTTCTGTTTTGTGGATTTGCGGCTCTAATGACATCAGTGTATTTTTGAAAACGCATTCTTTAGGAATTCTTGTTGTCATCTGTGGCATCTGAGGAGCTCTGCAGAATGCCTCTATCTCTAGTTCTTATCCTTAGAGGAGCTCACATTGAAAGCTGCTGGGACCTGACAGAGGGACCTAGGGACCTAGAAGGATTATTTAGGGATAAAAGTCATTTTCCTTTGAAAATTGTCCTTTGATTAAGAAAAGAGAAATGGATTTTCTATAGCAGAGCCTTAATACTTAATTGGATTTCCTAAATACACTAGTATTATGACTATAATATGTAATAAGAGTGTTCATGTATCTTTTTCAAAGAACTTTCCCATCTTCTTCCAAACTAAGCTTTCCTAATTCCACTAAGATAAAGGTCAGCCTTATCTCTGCTTCCCAGACAGAGATGTTGAAGCAGTAAGTGTAGATGACTTGAGCAGATAAGACAGGGTTACAACCATGATTAGTGTTTTCTGTATCTTGAACTTGGGGCCATTCTGTTAGGATTTTTCTTGTTCCCTTCTCCCCAACCAGGACTCATTGAGTATAAATATTCATTGCTTATGCTAATGTTGAATGGCTTACACATGGTGTAGCTTTCAGTTATATTTGAAGATCCAGTCACACTCTAATTTCAGTTCCTGTGGAATCACTATAAAGATAGGATGCACTTATAACCCCATAGTGTTTTGTTTTGTTTAAACCAAGATTCAACGACTCAAATCCTCACAGGGCTGAGGCAGGGTTATCGAGTATAATGGATTGTGTTTAACACAATAGAGTGGTTGTGTGGCTGGTGGTTAATTGGAATGTCCACTTAGAATTCTAATTAAAAGAAACATTTAGAGCAGTACTCAAATAAGACCTTTTTTTGGGTTGAATTCAGCCAGCAGGTTCAGACTGGAATCTCTAGAAATATTGGATCCTTGGAAAATTATTTGCTTAATAAAAATATGACTAAACTATTGATATTATTTTCCTGAACATTGAACATCATGTTGACTTGAAATTATGGAATTCTTTGAAATGTATCATTTTTGGGACACCTGGGTGGCTCAGTTGTTCAAGTGGCTGCCTTCAGCTCAGGTCATGATCCCAGGGTCCTAGGATAGAGTCCCACATCAGGCTCCTTGCTCAGCGGGGAGTCTGCTTCTCGAATATTCATAGCAGCATTATTCATAATTGACAAATAGTAGAAACAATCAAATGTCAATTAATTGATAAATGGATAAACAAAATGTGGTATGCGCACAGTGGTGTACTATTCAACAATAAAGAAGAATAAAATACTGATATATGCTACAACCTGGATGAACCCTGAAAACACTATGCTCCATGAAAGAAGCCAGGTGTAGAAGAACACATATTATATAACTCCATTTATTTTAAATGTCCAGAATGGCCAAATCTATAGAGACAGAAAATAGATTAATGATTGCCTAGGGTTGGAGATGGAGACCAAAATGTGGGGGTTACTTTCTTTTAGAGGTGATGAAATGTTCTAAAACGGATTGCAGTGATGGCTCACTGTGAATACACTAAAAACCACTTTAAAGTGAACTGTACACTTTATATGGGTGAACTGAATGGCATGTGAATTATATCTCAATAAATCTGTTACAAAAAATTTTTAAAAAGAATAAAATAAAAGCTGCCCTACAGAAGGCAGAAATGAATCTCAATTTGACCACAGAGGAAACTATGAAATTGATTCAGTGGGAGGAGAAAGGATTTTCTCATGTAGAGTGATTCTTTCAACCAGTCTTTCAACTTACCTCTAGTCAAAGGGAAAATTCTAAGAAAGGAGTTTAATGTCAGAATATCTAGAATTGTGATAAAATATGTTGGAGCTTTCCAGTGAACTGGGAAAGAATTTGGATAAGAACTTAACTAGTTTTTGATAGAGCTTGTTGTTAATTGCTCCATTCTGGAGGGGAAAAAAAAAAAACCTTTTTCCCAAGGAATTTACAAAATTAGCAGTTGAATTTGAAGCTACAGATTCTTTGTTCTCTTTTTTACTTGCACCAATACAGAATATGAGTTTATGAGTCATATTTATTCATTAATAGAGCAATGAATTTTCTCTTCAACTACAGATCAAGGCACTTTTATAAGCCTACCAAAAGGAATCCTCCCACATAGACAAATCACAAAGCAGAAGGCTGACAGGTTCAGTTCCAGTGTTCCTGAGCAGGGAGCTTTCCAGACAGCATTAAACAACTACGCAAAGTTCATATCATGCTTGTCTACTCCAGCAAAACACTGAAGTCACAAAAATACCAAATGCTGAGAACTGCAATACATGTGTCAAGAATTTGGGGGCAATCTCCACAGGTGTGAAAGTACCTTGGTAAGTCCTACCCCAGAGTTTTGGCTAGGAAAACCTCTTCTGTCATAAGGCTCTGCTTCCCTTTGGTTATAAAAATAGACAGGGCATAGAATGTAGAGGTAGGAGGGAAGCCACTGATCAGTGGCAAGATGCGGTAAGACAACTAGTGCATTCCAATGGACTCATGAGCTGAGAAAGACCTCCAGAGCTGATTCTGGGAGAAGGAACATGCTAAGAGCAAAAGCATAATATATTCCACCTAGATTATTAAATGTTGTATAAGCCAAATAGATAATGAACAAAAGTTCTTCTTCATAGGATAATTCCTTCTAATAATACAAACTAAGTAAGAGAATTAGGAAAATCACCCTTTATGTAAACCCAGTGAATAAAGGATCTGGACCTCAATTACCAAGAGAAGCTAAAACCATAAAGTGACAAGTTGATGGTGAACTTTATAATACACAGTCTGGCTTATACCAGCCAAACCCACTAACCAACCTTAAAATAGTATGAAAAGTGGAACAGTCATTCTGTGCTTCACCACCTGTGAATTATTCTTGCCAAAATAATTGATTCTAAATCTAGTTGAGCCTCTAGATCAAATTACCAGTCTACAAGAAACATATAAAATTGAGGATGATGTTAAATGACACCATGAGGATGCTATCAGCCAACTCCAAAATGAGAAAAACTGTCCCAGTTTCTTTAAGAAATAAATAGCATGAAAAAGTGGGGTAGGAGAGCTGTTCGAGATCAAAAAAATCTTCAGAAAGATGGTAGACAAATGCTATGTGTGGACTTCATTTGGAAGTTAATTCAAACAAAACAACTTAAAAAGGCATTTGGGGGGCAAATGTGAAAATTTTCAAAGAGATTGTTTAATCAGATAATATGGAATCTTTGTTAAATGTATAGTGGTGTTTCTAGTCCTCATCTATTATAAACATACTGAAATATTTATGGATGAAATAATATGATGTCATGGATTTGTTTAAATATGCCACAAAAAAACAAAGATGTGGGGAAAGAATAGATGAACTAAGACTGGTAAATTCTGATAACTACTGAATCTTGTTAATAGGTACATGAAGGTGCATTTTCTACTATTCTACTATTGTGTATGTTTGAAATATTCCATAATAAAGAGATTAAAAGAGAGGGAGAGAAAATTGCTGTAGCAAGTTGTCCCCTTAGTTCTGTCCCCATAAACACAATCCATGCATAGAAAATTCACAAAGGGGAAAGTGGACAAAAAGAGGAGAAAGAAGAAGAAGGAAGGAAAACACAATAGCTGGTCAAGTAACTACAGGTCATTTTGGTCCCTCTGAGAAGACTTGAATTGACCTTTACAATTGATTCTACCTTTTTTAAAGAATAATCATCTCAGATGAGCCCTTAATTAATCAAATGTTCTCACTCATCATTCTTGGGGAAAACAGTGAAATAACACAAATGGAGATGTTTAGAGCTTGAGAAAATACAATTTCTACTGATGATAGAGATTATTGTAAAAATATCTTTGCCAGGACTATATCTCTAAAGCTTTATTATTTATCTTTAGAGTATTTCTTTTCCATGCATGGATTTACGTAATACCATTATTTTTCCCATGGAAATGGGTGGGTTCAGGGGTAAGAAAAGGCAGGTGTATTGAGAGTTGCCTGTGTAGATAAGGATATGGGACCATCAAGATGGCAGGAAAACAAGCAGATATGATCTTCAACTGCTTTAAAAGCAAATTAAACTGGCTCAGCACAGTTCAATCTGGAAAGAAATACTACCATCTTCCTTTGATATGCCATGTTACTTAAACCTGAAAACTCCTAAATGTGCAGTGTTGGACTACTGTAATTTGGTATAATTGCCCTGGTGGGAGCCACTGGTCAAGATCACTTGTCTGTGGGATTTCTTTGAAAGAAGCAAATATTCCTGCTGCCAACTGTTCTCAGAAAGAGTAGATCTTGGGGAAGAAAATAAGGATTGAGAAGGCAGGCATAGACTAAAGGAAGAGATACATTCCCTTCTCTCTCTGGAACTTGAATCTGACCTCCAATGTCACCAGCCTTAAGAATACCATCCAGGACCCACCATCATGGATCTCGGACTATGGAAGCTAAGAAGGCCTCCTCTAAAAGTGGTTTTATTTTATTTTATTTTGTTGTTGTTGTTGTTTATAATTTCTTTTCTTTTTTTAAGATTTTATTTTTTTAAGTAATCTCCACACCCAACATGGGCTCAAACTCACAACCCTGAGATCAAGAGTTGCATGCTCTATGGACTGAGCCAGCCAGGCACCCATTGAAGTGGTTTCAGGTTACATTCAGGTTACATGTTGTATACTCCTTTCTCACTGTCCTTGAATCTTCATTAGAATTTTGTCAATGTTGTGGTCTGATCTCAGCCATCTTATGGGACACTCCCTGGGAAAGACTTATGCCTGTATTCATGCACAGTAGTAAAAAATAAGTTGCCAGTCAGGAAACTTACATTGACCTAAAGCAGAGTTGCAAATGCTCATGCACAGAGCAACATAGAAATCAAAGTTCCAAAACCTGATGGCCTGCCGCAAAGACAGATTTTTTAGTACCGATAAACTTCTGGATTTCCATAGAACCTGGTGAAGACTGTACTTACGGCTGGAAGCCAAAGTGGAAGCATAAAAATTTTGTAACATGGGCTATTAATGCAAATGTCTTCTCACAAACTAATGAGACATCTAACAAGTTAAAATTACAAAAGGAAAATTTTATTTTCAATTTAAAAAAAGCAATGCATTCAATTACAAAGAAAAACATGCTGCAGCTGAAGCTCTGACAAAAAAGAAGCTCAAAAAAATTAAATTTGTTGGATTTGTTTCTATGTGTATATGTCTGTGTCTGTGTGTATGTGTGAGTGATACAGAATCCCATCAGCCTTCAATATATCCACATCTCCTGACACCAAGGATATGGAAAAGGATTTTGTTAGACAATAAAATCAGTATCAGATTCTGGTTTTGCTGATGACCAACTACTCTGAATACGATAGTTTGATTCAGTTTGGAGGATTATGGTGTCCATCAGTTGGTGTCTTCAGGCTTCAAGACACATTAACTTATGATTAATTTATGATAATAAGAATTAAGCTCTTATGAAATGAAGTCCCACCCCCACCATGTTAGCTGAAAGTCACCTACCTGATAAAATCTAAGATTGAACACAATAAGGAGAACTGCACTCCCTGCCAGTACTTGATTCTACACCCACCTACCCACCTGCTCTAACCAGGAGGGAAACCTACTCCTTACCTCTACTTCATTCCAACATCCTGCACTCTTATCAACACATGTTCAGCTAAGGACAAATTGTCCTTTATCCTAATACCTTCTCACTATAAAATCTCTATAATATAATCTCACTATAAATTCTCACTATAAAATTAAATCTCATTATACTTTTTCCTCAGCCCATGTATTTCTACTAAGTGACTGTAACCATATCTAGTTGACACCAAAAAGATCACACCTCAGCAAAATTACCACTAAATAGATTTATTTGAATCATTTACCAAACATTTATTGTCTCCTTCTTTATGCCCAGCACCATGGTAGGTCCTAACTACACTTTCTAAAATATACCAACCTTAGGATTTGTTTTTTATTTACTCTGTTAATTTAATAATTTTATTTTCCCTTGTTACTTCATATCTCAGTAGGTACCATTACACAGATTAACTCATTTAATCCAATCAGTTAATATTTGCTGACTACCTACTGACTGTGTCCCTAGGTAATAGACACTATAAAAGGAACAGAGAACTATAATTCCCTAAACTTCAAGACCATGAAATGCAGTCAAGTAGATAAGACTTAAACACACACAAAAAATGTAATACATCAATCAGTGCCATATAAGTGGTTCAGACAGCAAGTTATATAGGAGCTTAGAAGAGGGAGAAAGATATAAGTGACACACAGTAAATGTGCAATCAATGTTTGATTGAATTAAATTGAACCAGGGCATTCAATATTGAAAATAAAGACAGATGGAATGACATGAAAATTTGATAATGTGGAAATGTGCAAGAAAATGCTGAGACATTACATGCATGTTTTCTTTTAAATAGGTTTTTACTTAAAATAATATAAAAACATATTAAAGTGACATTTTATTAGACAATATCATCACTACACATGGGAATCCCTACAGGTGACATCTCCGATAATGTGCTAAAAATATGATCATAATTTAAATTCATTCTGTTTTTTTGATAGAACATCACTACACTTGGTATTTACTTACATAGTTTTGCTTAATTTGAGTCTTCTGGAAAATATATTGTCATCTGATTAATAGTTTCTTTTCTATTGCCTAAACAGTTTTCTTGTTTATTTCACATAGATAAAAAGCAGAATGTGACATTATTCTGAAAGCTCACAGTGAAAATTTTCAAAGTCATCTATGGAGGGAACACTACACAGGAGGTACTCTAGACATAAAGAAACAGAGACAGGACTCTGTCTCACTCTTTTCCTGTGACATCAATTCATAAATCAAAATTAATGTGACTAAAACATCACAAACAGTTTAGCACACAGGTATGATTTTCAAGGCAGAACCACAGACCTAAAATAGCCATATTAAAATAGCAGCTCCATAAATTGAATCAAAATACCCTATTGAAGTGGGAGGCTCATAAATTAAGACTCTAGGTAGCAACACCAGTTTCACAACCTGGATTAGATCTTGCAATTCCAATTTGCAGTCAGGAAGTAAAAGACCAAAAAAAAAAAAAAAATCCCCAAAAAAGTAAGAATACCTTCTGAAAAAGAAACTAGTAAAAACATAATAAATATACTAAAATATAAATATACAGAATAAATATACTAAACATAAATAAATATATCCAGACTACCTGGATGAAGTGTGGGCTATGATAAAGGGCAGGCAGAAAGCCAGGGCACATCCTTGTGTCATTTGCAATGAATGGATGAGGGGCCCTGGACAGTTGAACAGAAATGAGGAGGGCTGTATGATACTGTCCATTAAGATCTTTATCACAATTCCTGCTGTGGACTGGTCTCCAAGGAGCCTCCAATTTTACTGGGATTCCCCTGAAGTTGTTGCATTGACTCAGCAAATGAGGGCTGTCAATTTTCCTGGTAGAGGGGTTCTCTTTGAAATCAATAATTTGAAATAAACAAAATGTAGTTCCTACATTTTCTTCCTAAAATCGAGTTATCCTGTGTCCAATCCTGTGAGATATAATCACAGTGTAACTGGCACTGTTGGTCTGTGCACCCCCATAGTAGGGGGGTACTTTAATAATAATAATCACAAGTAATATTTATGGAGTTTCTACCATGTGCCAGACACTGTTCTAACAATGTCTGCCTATCCCTAGCAGTAAGAAAACTGCAGATGTACCAGTTCCAAGCCCCATGGCCACATGGCAGATGCTCAATACTCATTTGTTGAATAGGTGAACAAATGAACTCAACAAACCTAGGAACTTCCTGGCCTTGCCCTTCCAAGAGAAAGGGGAAAAAGTGGAAGAGAGAGTGTATCTGCTCCTCCATAGTGCTCTAATTATAACAGGTTAATGGCAAACACATGCCCCCTTTTCTTGACAGCATCTCTACCTAGTCTCTCTTTAACTTCAACCAGCTCTTTGTCCATCAGTTCTAAAACATGCTAAGAATACTCTAATTCTTACCCTTTTCATGTCTCAGAGTAGAATATTCAGTGCTCCACGCATGACAAATATGTGCAGAATCAAAGGGGCAGTTAAAAAAACTCAAAGCAAGAATCAAGATTCATCACATAAAAGAAACTCCTAAAACCTACCTATAAAATGGTCTTAATTATATCATGACAGCCCAATTCCTTTTTCACCAAATACGTGAAGAATTGAATGTGGTTTTACTTTTACATGTTATAAAAGCTAAATATGAATGTGACTATAAATTCAAAAGTCAGTTTCCAAGAAATAAGCACTAATTTGACTTTGAAACCCCCTTTTGGCCAGCAAATCCATGATGAAAATGATGAAGGATTTATCTAGATTTAGTTTTCTTTAGGGATCATTCTGAGATAAGAGTAACAGAGAGCCAAAGGGATGATTATAGGAAACCCATTCCAAAAAAGTTCAAACATTCATACACTCATTTATGCAACAGACACTTATTGCACACCTATGATGTGCATGACCCCTTGTAGGGCACAAGACCTGGTAGTCCACTGGAAGAGACACATAGAAATCAGGACTGTGTGGCCCAAGCTTCATACAGGAAGCAAGAGAACTAGATTACATGTGGAACAAAAGGATCACTCTACAAATAAATATTTCAGCTGTCTCTCCAAAGCAAAGGTGGCATTTGAAATATCTATTCAGGCAACGCCAACATCAATGCTGAAATGTTGAAAATCTTTGGGTGAAAACCACAGGCAGGTAGAGAAAACCCTCCTCCAAACGCTCATACTTACCTGGAAGTTTGTGCTAAACTAACTCAATATATCAGAGCAGTAAGAAATCCAAACTTTAAAATGTTCTTCACTTTATGGTAATGTATTTAGTAATACAATGATGTTTCTGAGCACCTAAGAAAGATGTACTCTGAAAATTTAGCTAACCTAAGCTTAAAATAACCTGATGGTTTTGGGGGGAAAGATTAAATATACCTTCTCTTAGTGTGACCTAAAAAAAATTTCTTGAGAAAAAGAATCTCATCAGCTTATTTTCTTTCTAATTTCCTATCTTAAACTATCTTTAATATGCTTTCAAATGCAGTTAGTTCTTTATACCAGAGTATGACAGGAATAAAAATAATATAAAAGCAGTTTTGCACACTTACAAAGACACCATCAAGTATTTTACATAATAATGATGCTATAGAATAGAGTCAGTGATATTGTAATAGCAACGTGTGATGACAGATGGTAGCTACACTTGTGGTGAACATAGTATAATTTATGAAACTGTTGATATGTTATACACCTGAAACTAATCTAAGATCGCATGTCAACGATACTCAAATTTTAAAAACATCATGATAATGCTATAATACAGGTTCTATCCCACTGAGGAAGAAAGTACTGAAGTAGGGTATATAACAAAGATTTTATAATTTAATTGTGTTTTCCTATTAAACTTTATAGATTCCAATAGTTTAACTGGCATAATGTACTGATTTTTTTTATTTAATTAGCCTATGATTGCATTAAGTAGATTAAATGAGATCTTTCAAAGGGAACTGGTGATTTTAATGCTCCTGGCTAAATGATAAATATCACTAGCATTAAAGCCTTAAGTATGACTGTGTGGCAGAGAAAACAAAACTTCATCAAGGATTTAACTAGAGGAGAATGGATACCCATCTTTAATTAAGAATCATCTGTTAACATTACAAAAGAAGCAGTAGAATGTTAACATGGAAATAAATGAATATTTAGAAGTCAACATTGTGCCAAATTTACCAGAAGTACTAGGGAAGCTGAAAACTCATCTATATTAAGAAAACCATCATAGTTCATACATGAAGTTATTTCTCTAACATTCAAATTTTCCCATTTAACATTTAAACACTAGAGAGTCTCATTTTATAGTTGCACTGAAGTTTCTTATTATCAAAGTGAATGCTAAAAATACGGGGAAAAAATAAAGAGGAAATAAAGATTACCAGGATAAGAGTGGATGAACAACTCTCAAGGATGAAACAATAACATGTTGGATAAAATGACAAAATTTTTTTAATGCAATTCCATTCAAAACTGAGCAGGAAAGAAAGCAAAATACACAGCCTAAAAATGAAGTGAAAACAGGCACCTATACAGGTAAGCAAGCACCAAAGCTGACTTTTGCCCTAAAGTTTCTGCTGAATCCTAGGGACCTTAAGTTTCTACTTTGATGGCTGCATAGATCTCTATAGAGAGATCATTCCTAGGATCTACTCTAAATGAGTAAAATAATAAACTACACATAAAGCTAGAGCACCTCATTCTCAGATACAAAATGAACTCCACTGCACAAAAAGGGATGGCAAAAAAAAAAAAAAAAAAAAGGAATGAAATCTTACCATTTGCAATGACATGGATGGAGCTAGAGAGTATTATGCTAAGCGAAATAAGTCAGTCAGAGAAAGACAAATACCATATGATTTCACTTATACTGGAATTTGAGAAGCAAAAAAATGAGCAAAGGGGGACAAAAGAGAGAGAAGCAAACTAAGAGACAGACTCAACTACAGAGAACAAACTGATGGTCACCAGAGGTGAGGTGGGTGGGGGGGTGGATTAAATAGGTGATGGGGACTAAGGAGGGCACTTGTTGTGTTAGGTAAGTGTTGAATCACTATATTATATACCCGAAACTAACATTATACTGTATATTAACTAACTGGAATTTAAATAAAAACTTTTAAAAAGGGGGTGATGGCAAAATCTTGCCTGTTTTTACTTTGGCACTAAATGAAGGCACAGGGAAATCCCCTGATAATTAATAAAAAGCTAGTTTACCCATGATTTTGTAGTCCAAATTCATACCACCTATGAGGACAAAAATCCTCAGCCAGAGAATTTAATTCAACTTGGTCCCAATTTGGTAGTTCCACCAAGCAATTGACAGAAGCCAATGCTAATCCTGCCTAGGGGAACTCAGCTTCAATCCAGAGCTCAAATATTTCCCAGAGATAGAACTCCAAAGAAAATCAGATGAGATCTCTCTAGTCCATAGTCAAAAAGAAAAAGTTACTAAACACAAGAAAAATAAGGCAATATGACTGAGAAACATATAACAGACCCCAAAAAAGATCTGCAAATGGAATTCTCATGCACCAAAAATAAAATAACCATATTGAATATGATTTAAAGAAATAAAAGAGAGGCCTGAAAATATAAGAAACAAGAGTTCATAAAGAATAAGCACTTGGAATTGGAAACAAGTAGAATCTAGAAATAGATACTAAAATAATGAAAATAAAATCTTGATGGAGGGATAAAACAAACAAAACATAGCTAAAAACAGAACTGGTGGACTACAAAATAGATATTTTTAAATTAGTCAAAATTAAATCCAGAGAGATAAAGAGATGAAAATGATGAAAAATAGGCTAATGACCTCATCACTACAGCAACATAGGTTGTCCTTGACCTCAGTCCCCCTCACAAGACCAGTTAGCAACTATCCATAGAAAAGACACCATTGTGAAAAATCCCAGAACCCTTTGGGTAAGGCTGAAATACACCTTGAGCCACAGAAACCAAGGAGGACCACATTCGAAGGGTAAAAGGAGAGGTTTTACTTTGAATGCACTGCCCTTTCCCCAGGCCAACACAGCAGCACTGCACTGAGATGCCCCCTCCCCGAGCCTTAGTTTCTCTGGTAGAAACATTCAGCTTCTCTAGCTTTTTTTTTTTGAGACAGAGGAAGAGAGAGCACAAGCGGGGGGTGGGGGGCAGGGAGAGGGAAAAGCAGGCTCCCCACTGAGCAGGAAGCCCAACAGAGGGCTTGATCCCAGGACCCCAGAACTATGATTTGAGCAGAAGGCAGATGCTTAACCCACTGAGACACCGAGGCACCCCCAGCTTCGCTAGCTTTATGGAACACTTTCCAAGAGGCCTACTCAGGTCTTACCCCATGAAGATCACAGGGGGATTCTACTGGGCTAAACCACTGGAGATCAAATAGGGATGGAAAAGGGTTTAGAACTTATAGTAACCAGTGCTCAGACCTGATACTACACAAATACAAGGGATCATAAGACACTACTATGAACAATTATAAATCAACAAATTGGACAACCTAGAAGAAATGAGAAAATTCCTAGAAACATACAGCCTACCAAGACTGAATCATGAAGAAATCATGAAGAAATAGAAAATCTGAACAGACCACTAATAAGTAAGGAGCTGAATCAGTAATCAAAAATCTCCCAATAAAGAAGAGCCTGGGACCAGAACATTTCACTGGTGAATTCTAAACATTTAAGGAATAATGAATGCCAGTCTTTCTCAAAATCTTCCAAAAAATATGAAGAGGAGGGAATACTCCCAAATTCATTTTACAAAGTCAACATCGCCCTGAAGGCAAAGCCAGATAAGGACACCACAAGAAAAGAAAACTACAGAACAATACCCCTGGTGAATACAGATGCAAAAATTCTCAGCAAAATACCAGCAAACTGAATTCAATGGTACATTAAAAAGATCATACAATATGATCAGGTAGGACTTATCCCTAGGATATTCAATGATTCAAAACATGAATCAATAAATGTGCTACATTACATTAACAGAAAGATAAAAATCAAATGATCATTTTAATAGATACAGAAAGAGCACTTGACACAATTCAAAATCCTTTCATGACAAAAACTCCCAAAAAGCTGAGTATAGAAGGATATACTTTGACATAATAAAGGTGATAGATAACAAGGCCATAGGTAACATCATAATCAAGGTTGAAAGCTTTTCCTCTAAGGTCAGGAACAAGATAAGGGTGCCTGCTCTTACCACTTCTATTCAACCTAATACTGGAAGTTCTAGCCAGAGCAATTAGGCAGGAAAAAGAAATAAAAGACATCCAAATCAGAAAGGAAGAAGTAAAATTGTCTCCATTTGCAAATGATATGATCTTACATATATAAAAACCCTAAACACTCTACCAAAAAGCTGTTAGAATAAAGATTCAGTAAATTTGCAAGATACAAAATCAACATACAAAAATCAGTTGTTTCTTACACTAACAAGAAATTATCTGAAAAAAAATAAAGAAAAAATCCCATTTACAATAGCATTTAAAATTATTACTTAGCAATATTTAACCAAGGAGGTGAAAGATCTCTACATTAAAAACTATAAGACATAGATAAAAGAAATTGAAGACACAAATAAATGGAAAGATATCCCATGCTCATGGATTGGAAGCATTAATATTGTTAAAATGTCCATACTACCCAAAGCCATCTATAGATTCAATGCAATCCCTATGGAATTTTTCATAGAAATAAAAAAAAAAAACAGGGACGCCTAGGTGGCTCAGTCAGTTAAGTGTCTGCCTTCAGCTCAGGTCATGATTCCAGAGTCCTGGGATTGAGTCCTGCATCGAGCTCCTTGCTCAGTGGGGAGCCTGCTTCTCTCTCTGCCTGCCACTCCCCCTGCTTGTGCACGCTCTCTCTCTCTCTGTGTCTTTCTCTGACAAATAAATAAATAAAATCTTTAAAAAAGAAAGAAAAAACAATCCTATAATTCTTATGGAATCCCAAAAGATTCTGTATAGCTTAAACAATCCTGAGAAAGAAAAACAAATCCGGAGACATCACACTCCCTGATTTCAAACTATATTACAAAGCTATAATAATCAAAACAATATGGTACTGGAATACAAACAGACACACAGACCAATGGAACAGAATTGGGAGCCCAGAAATACTCATGCATATACAGTCAACTAAAATTTGACAAGAAAGCCAAGAATACTCAATAAGAAAAAGATAGTCTCTTCAATAAATGGTGCTGGGGAAACTGGATAGCCACATGAAAAAGAATGAAACTGGGCCCCTATTTTACACCACTCAAAAAAATTTACTAGAAATTGATTAAACATTTAAATGTAAGACCTGTAACCATAAAGTTCTTAAAGAAAACAAAGGGAAAAAAATCCTTGACATTGGTATTGGCAATGATTTTTGGGATATTAACCCAAAAGCACAAGAAAAAAAGCAAAAGTAAATGAGTGGGACTACATCAAACTAAAGCTCCTGCATAGCAAAGGACACCACCAACAAAATGAAAAGCCAACCTATGGAATGGGAGAAAATATATGCAAACCATATATCTGTAAGGGGTTATTATCCAAAATATGTAAGGACCTCATACAATAGCAAAAAAAAATTTAAATAATCAGATTAAAAATGGGCAAAGGACCTGAATAGATATTTTTCCAAAGAAGATATACAAATGACCAACAGGTACATGAAAAGGTGCTCAATATCACTAATCATTATGGAAATGCAAGTCAAAGCCACATGAGATATCACCTCACACCTGTTAGAATGGCTAATATCAAAAAGACAAGAGATAACAAGTATTGGCAAGAATGTAAAGAAAGGGAAAACTTTGTGCACTATCTATAAGAGATTATCTGCATTCCCATGTTCATCACACCATTATTTACAATAGCCAAGACATGGAAACAACCTAAGTGTCTTGTCAACAAATAAATGGATTTAGAAAATGTGAAATATACATAAAATGGAATATTATTCAGCCATAAAAAATAAGGAAATCCTGTCATTTGGGACAACATAGATGAACCTTGAGGGCACTGTGCTAAGTGAAATAAGTCATACAAAGAAACAAATACTATAGATTTCACATAAAGTGAAATCTAGAAAAACTGAACTCATAGGAACAGAAGTAGATTGGTAGTTGCCAGAAACAGAAGGGTAGGTGAAATGGGTAGTGAGAGAGTATGAACTTTCGGTTATAAAATCAATAAGTGCCAGGGACCTAATGTACATGTTAACTATACTTAACAACACTGTATTGTATACTCGAAAGTTACTAAGGGGGCACCTGGGTGGCTCATTTGGCTAAGCATCTACCTGCGGCTCAGGTCATGATCCTGGGGTCCTGGGATCAAGTTCCACATCAGGCTCCCTGCTCAGTGGGCAGTCTGCTTCTCCCTCTCCCTCTCCCCCTGTTCATGCTTGCACTCTCTCTCTCACACTCTCTCTAACAAATAAAATCTTTTTAAAAAAAAAAGTTACTAAGACAGAAAATCTTAAAAGTCCCTCTACATATTTACCCAAAGAATACAAAAACACTAATTCAAAGGGACACATGGACCCCATGTTTATTGCAGCATTATTTACAACAGCCAGATATGGAAGCAGCCCAAGTGTCCATCAACTGATGAATAGATAAAGAAGATATGGTACATATACACAATGGAATATTATTCAGCCATAAAAAAGAATGATATCTTGCCATTTGCAGTAACATGGATGGAGCTAGAGAGTATAACACTAAATGAAATAAGTCAGAGAAAGATAAATACCATATGATTTCACTCATTTGTGGAATTTAACAAGACACACAAGCAAAGCTAAAAAATGAAAGAGAAAGAGAGTCAAAGCAAAAAACAGTCTCTTCACTATAGAGAACAATCTGATGAATATGGGGGGAAAGGGGGATAGATTAAATAGGTGATGGAAATTATGGAGTGCACTTGTAATGAGCACTGGGTGATGTATGGATCTGTTGAATCACTATATTGTACACCTGAAACTAATATAACACTTTATGTTAACTAACTGGAATTAAAATAAAAATTTTTTAAAGTTCTATCCACAAAAAAGAAAAACTGTTAACTATGAAGTGATAAATGTGTTAACTAACTTTATTATGGTAATCATTTTGCAATATATACATACATGAAATCATCACATTGTACACCTTAAATGTACACAAGGTTATATGTGAATTACGTCTCAATAAAGTTGGGGAAAAAAAGATCCTTTTAAAACAAAGGATTATTTCCAAGAAAATAAAAATAAAAAGGTTAAACCATGGAGTACAGTGAGAGGGTCTAATACCTGTCCAATCGCAGTTCCATTCTGGACAGGCAATGACTGATATTTTTCCAGAATGGATAAAAGATTCCAATTCTCAGATTCAAAAACCCCACTGTATTCCATGTTCACATGCTGTCCTAAAATAATACACTCCTAGACACATCACAGTAAAACTGCAGAACATGAAGAGGGAAAAATAAATGAAATACAGCCAGAAAGAAAGGACAAAGCACCAACAAAGGAACAATAATTAGACTGACAACTGACTTTTCAATAGCAATAGTGGGAAATAAAATAATTACAATGTGCTAAGAGAAAATAACTGCCAATCTCAAGGAATGCAAAACCAGTGAAACTAACTTTCCAACACCACGAAGTTCTACCTATAATAAAACCTGTATTTTACCTTCAAAGAATGAAAATTAAAAAAAAAAAAAAAAAACAACTCTAAAGGATATACTTAATCAGAAGGAAAACAATCCCAGTTTAAAAAGTCCGAGAAAAAACAGTGAGAAAATATATTGGTAACTATGTGGTTACAACCAAACAATTATTTGCTATATAAAACCTAATTGAGAATATATTAAATGACAAAATGTAACTTTAAATTAGTGAGAAGAAATAATGTATTATTCAATAAATGATACTGGGAAAACTGGCCAGACACTAATAAAAATAAATAGATTCATATCTTTCATCTTACATTTTTAGAATTCCAGGCTTATTAAAACTTAAATATAAAACTAAACTGACAAAATTAGGGGTGCCTGGGTGGCTCAGTCAGTTAAGCATCTGCCTTCGGCTCAGGTCATGATCCCGTGGTTCTGGGATCGAGCCCCACATCAGGCTCCCTGCTCGGCAGGGAGCTTGCTTCTTTCTCTCCCTCTGCCATTCCCCCAGCTTGTGCTCTCTGGCTCTCCCCCAACTTGCACACGCGAATGCACTCTTTCTCTTTCTAAAATAAATAAATAAATCTTTTAAAAAAATAGATAATTTAAAAACTCATACAAATCAAAATGAAAAGCACAATGACTCAATTTTAAAAATGAGCAAAGCATATGATCAGACATCTTATAAAAAGTAAAGGGGCACCTGGATAGCTCAGTTAGTTGAGCGTCCGATTCTTGATTTCAGCTCAGGTCATGATCCCAGGGTCATGAGATTGAGCCTCGCGTGGGGCTCCACACTCAGCATGGAGTCTGTCTGAGATTCTCTCTCTCCTTCACCCTCTGCCCCTCCCCCAGTTCACACTTTCCCTAAATAAATAAATAAAATCTTTTCTTTTTAAAGTGAAAACAAATGTTTAATAAACCTGAAAAGTTAGCAGCCTCCTTATTAATGAGGACCACAGATATAACAGTTATGAACTATATCACTTTTTCTTGAGAGAGTATAGGCACATTTGGCAACATGTATTGTATCCTTTGGCTTTATTCCCCAACTTACAAGAATTTAGCCTAAGTAGCACATTGGATAAGAATATAATGATATAAATATAAGGATGTATACATACATGTATAAGAATGTTCATTATAGGACTCCTTAAAAGAGTAAAAACTTTAAAATGGCTCAACTTATTTGTGAGCACAAGATTGGTTAAATAAGTGAGATGGGGCGCCTGGGTGGCTCAGTCGGTTAAGTGTCTGCCTTCGGCTCAGGTCATGATCCCAGGGTCCTGGGACTGAGCCCCACATTGGGCTCCCTGCTCAGCAGGAAGCCTGCTTCTCCCTCTCCCACTCCCCCTGCTTGTGTTCTCTCTCTCGCTGTCTCTCTCTCTGTCAAATAAATAAATAAAATCTTTAAAAAAAAAATAAGTAAGATAAAGTTACAGTGGAATATTATACTATCTCTATAAATTTTGGTTCATAAATTGGCCCTGTACATGGAGGGCCAGGAGAGACGAAAGAAAAAGGCAGACCACTCTAGATTAGTAGGTAGCAGGGTTTTTTGTTTTTTAAGTAGATGGCAGTTTTAAGGGAACTTACAAGCCTTATCTTGTATGGCTGCAAGACAAGTGGATCTCCACACCTGCCCACAAGAATCTGAAAAGTTTGTATACAGGCCTTAACTTGGTTCAGTCACGTATTCAGTCCAGATGGTCTCAACAGCACCTTACTCATTCAAGGCTAACTACTTGAAACAGCCCGCACTGTGGGAATGGTGGGTAGAATATACATTCCCAATACAAGGGAGAGGATAAGGAGTCTCTAATTGCCCAGATTCAGTTCATGGGTCAATTGGTCGTCATGTTCTTTTGATGATCTCCTGCAACAATAAATTGTGATGAGAGAGAAAGATGCCAATATAATATTGATAAATAACTATTATCTTGGTAGTGAATAAAGCAGGCTAAAAATCTATAGGTATAATGTGATGTCAACATGTTTATTTAAAAAATAAACTTTTAATTCATATAATCTGAATAACTACTGCAGAATATTTTTGTCATTGTAGCTACACCATCAGAAGATACTCATATGTAAATCTTTAACTCTAAACCACATTTTTTGACAATGTAATTATCCATAGTTTTAGAATTCATTATGTTTGATGGCAACTAAACTGAAAAAATATGCTAATTCTTCCTTCCTATCACCATCATGTGTAAAGTACACATATACTTGATGAATGCACATGTTGCTAAATTCTGCATGTAAATGATACTTAGGCCCCACATCGGGCTCCCTGCTCACTTCTCCCTCTCCCACTCCCCCTGCTTGTGTTCCCTCTCTCACTGTGTCTCCTTCTGTCAAATAAATAAATACAATCTTTTCAAAAAAAAAAAAATTATATTTAGGTTTCACCACGTATTTAGCCAGTATACCTCTACAAATTACACACTGCATATCCAGAACCTGAAAAATAAAACTCACTATGTCTGGAATCCAAAGATTATCTACAAAAGTGAGGAGAAAAATCTATTAGAACTGACACATGTTAGCATTAACATGTTACCATTAGTAGACAAGGACATTAAAAGAGTTATAACTGGGGGCGCCTGGATGGCTTAGTTAGTTAAGTGAAATTGAGGAAGACACAAAGAAATGGAAAAACGTTCCATGCTCATGGGTTGGAAGAACAAATATTGTGAAGATGCCAATGCTACCTAGAGGAATCTACACATTTAATGCAATCCCTATCAAAAAACCATCAACTTTTTTCAAAGAAATGGAACAAATAATCCTAAAATTTGTATGGAACCAGAAAAGACCCCAAATAGCCAGAGGAATGTTGAAAAAGAAAAGCAAAGCCGGTGGCATCACAATTCCGGACTTCAAGCTCTATTACAAAGCTGTAATCATCAAGACAGTATGGTACTGACACAAAAACAGACAGATAGATCAATGGAACAGAATAGAGAGCCCAGAAATGGACCCTCAACTCTGTGGTCAACTAATCTTCAACAAAGCAGAAAAGAATGTCCAATGGAAAAAAGACAGTCTCTTCAACAAATGGTGTTGGGAAAATTGGACAGCCACATGCAGAAGAATGAAACTGGACCATTTCCTTACACCACACACAAAAATAGACTCAAAATGGTTGAAAGACCTAAATGTGAGACAGGAGTCCATCAAAATCCTAAAGGAGAACACAGGCAGTAACCTCTTCGACCTCAGCCACAGCAACTTCTTCCTAGAAACATCACCAAAGGCAAGGGAAGCAAGGGCAAAAATGAACTGTTGGGACTTCATCAAGATAAAAAGCTTTTGCACAGCAAAAGAAACAGTTAACAAAACCAAAAGACAACCGACAGAATGGGAGAAGATATTTGCAAATGACATATCAGATAAAGGCTAGTATCCAAAATCTATAAAGAACTTACCAAACTCAACACCCAAAGAACAAATGATCCAATCAAGAAATGGGCGAAAGACACAAACAGACATTTTTCCAAAGAAGACATCCAAATGGCCAACAGACGCATGAAAAAGTGCTCAACATCGCTCAGCATCAAGGAAATCCAAATCAAAACCTCAATGAGATACCACCTCACACCAGTCAGAATGGCTAAAATTAACAAGTCAGGAAACGACAGATACTGGCGGGGATGCGGAGAAAGGGGAACCCTCCTACCCTGTTGGTGGGAATGCAAGCTGGTGCAGCCAGTCTGGAAAACAGTATGGAGGTTCCTCAAAAAGTTGAAAATAGAGCTGCCCTATGACCCAGCAATTGCACTACTGGGTATTTACCTCAAAGATACAAATGTAGTGATCTGAAGGGGTACGTGCACCCCGATGTTTATAGCAAGATTGTCCACAATAGTCAAACTGTGGAAAGAGCCAAGATGTCCAACGACAGGGCGCCTGGGTGGCTCAGTTGGTTAAGCGACTGCCTTCGGCTCAGGTCATGATCCCGGAGTCCCGGGATCGAGTCCCGCATCGGGCTCCCTGCTCAGCGAGGAGCCTGCTTCTCCCTCTGACCCTCCCCCACTCATGTACTCTCTCTCTCTCTCTCTCTCATTCTCGCTCTCTCAAATAAATAAATAAATCTTTAAAAAAAAAAATTAAAAAAAAAAAAAAAAAAGATGTCCAACGACAGATGAATGGATAAAGAAGATGTGGTATATATAAACCATGGAATATTATGCAGCCATCAAAAGGAATGAGATCTTGCCATTTGCAACGATGTGCATGGAACTGGAGGGTATTATGCTGAGCAAAATAAGTCAATCAGAGAAAGACATGTATCATATGATCTCAGTGATATGAGGAATTCCTAATCTCAGGAAACTGAGTGTTGCTGGAGTGGTGGGGAGGGATGGGGTGGTTGGGTGATAGACATTGGGGAGGGTATGTGCTATGGTGAGTGCTGTGAATTGTGTAAGACTGCTGAATCACAGACCTGTACCTCTGAAACAAATAATACATTATATGTTTAAAAAAAAGAAGAAGATAGTAGGAAGGGAGAAATGAAGGGGGGGAATCAGTGGGGGAGACGAACCATGAGAGACTACGGACTCTGAGAAACAAACTGAGGGTTCTAGCAGGGAGGGGGTGGGGGGATGCGTTAGCCTGGTGATGGGTATTAAAAAGGGCACATACTGAATGGAGCACTGGGTGTTATATGCAAACAATGAATCATGGAACACTACATCAAAAACTAATGATGTAATGTATGGTGATTAACATAACATAATAAAATAAAAAAATAAAAATAAATTTTAAAAAGAGGCAAACTCTTGATTTCAGCTCAGGTCATGATCTCAGGGTTGTTAAGATCAAGCCTGGCATCAGGCTCGGTGCTCAGAGAAATCTGCTTGAGATTCTCTCTCGCCCTACCCCTCTCACTGCTCACGCATGCCCACACTTGCACTCTTGGCTCACTCTCTCTCTCTCAAATAAATAAATAAATCTTTAAAAAAAAAAGAGTTATAACTGTAACCCATAAATTCAAAAAGTTAAGTAGAGATACAGAAGATATCTTAAAGGCCCAAACTGAATTTTTACAGATTATAACTGTTAATGTGTAAAATAAAAATACACTGATGGGATTAATGGAAGAAGAAGAAAAATTGCAGAATAAAACATCAGTGAACTTTTTTTTTAAACATATATTGTATTATTTGTTTCAGAGGTACAGATCTGTGTTAAAAAAAAGAAGATAGCAGGAGGGGAAGAATGAAGGTGGGGAAATCAGAGGGGGCGAGGAATCATGAGAGACAATGGACTCTGAAAAACAAACTGAGGGTCCTAGAGGGGAGCGGGGTGGGAGGATGGGTTAGCCTGATGATGGGTATTAAAGAAGGCACGTTCTGCATGGAGCACTGGGTGTTATACACAAACAATGAATCATGGAACACTACGTCAAAAACTAATGATGTAATGTATGGTGATTAACATAACAATAAAAAAGAAAAAAAAAACATCAGTGAACTTGAAGACATTAGTAATATCCAAAAGAAAAACAAAGAGAAAAGAGAATTTTTTAACAACATAGCATCAGTGAGCTGTGGGACAAATTCAAGTGGCTTAATACATGTGTTTTAGGGGGCCCTGAAAAAGAGGGGGGAATAAAAAGAGGACCAAAAATATCTAAAAAATTGTAGCTGAAAGTTTTACAAGTTTGATAAAAAGCTATCAACAGATCCAAGAAACTCAATGCATTCCAAATAAAAGAAAGGAGAACAAAATTACACCAAGGCATATCATAATCAAATTTTTAAAAAGTGAAAAACAAATTTTAAGAGTAGCCAGTAAAAAAGGGCACATTATATTTTTTTAAAAAAAGAAAGAGATTACAAAGGTGCACTAGGAAACTCTTGAGAGTGAAGAATATATTCATTATCTTGGTTCTAGCTATTATTTTACATTGTATTTATATACAGGTATATCTGGGTGTGCATGTATGTACATCAAAGCTTATCAAACTGTATACTTGAAATAGGTGCAGTTTGTTAAATGCCAATAATTCCTCAATTAAGTTTTTCACTGTATCACTATTTTATTATTTTACATTTTTTATTTTAATTCCATCATAGTTAATATACAGTTTTGTATTACCTCAGGTGTACAATACAGTGATTCAACAATTCTGTACATTATTCAGTGCTCATCATGATAAGCGTACTCTGAATTCTCTTGATCTATTTCACCCATCCCCCCACCCACCAGAGGGGAGGAGGTAACAATCCCCTCTCCCTCTAGTAACAATCAGTTTGTTCTCTAAGGTTAAGAGTTTGTTTCTTGGTTTCTCTCCTTTATTCTTTGTTCATTTGTTTTGTTTCCTAAATTCTACATATGAGTGAAATCATACGGTATTTGTCTTTCTTTGACTGAGTTCACTTAGCATTATATGCTCTAGCTCCATCCATGCTGTTGCAAATGGCAAGATTTCACTCATTCTTTTTTATGGCTGAGTAATATTTTATTGTAAATCTATACCATATCTTTATCCATTCATCTATCAATGGACATATGCTAATTCCATATCTTGGCTATTATAAATAATGCTTCAATAAACATAGGGGTACATCTTTTCAAGTTAGTATTTTCATATTCTTTGGGCAAATACCACTAGCTGAATTACTGGATCATATGGTAATTCTATTTTTAATTTTTTGAGGACCCTCCATACTGTTCCATAGTTTGCGTTCCCACCAATGGTACACCAGGATTCCTTTTTCTCCACATGCTCACCAGCACTTGTTTCTTATGTTTTTTATTTTAGCCATTCTGACAGATGTGAGGTGGTATCTCATTGTGGTTTTGATTTGCATTTCTCTGATGATCAATTAAGCTGTTTTTAAAAGGGCAAGTCAAAGACCAGAGCATGTAGCTCTTTATCTTGGTCTCAAATCTCAAGACGCCTTTTGATTTTGTTTTGTTTTGCCTTGCTTTTATGTACCTCCTAGAGAATATAGTTTTTTTCTGTAGCATGGTATAATGAAAAAAGCACTGGGTTAGAAATCAGAACCAACTTTTTATATTGACACTAAGTATCAGTGTAATCCTGAGCACATTACTCAAATTGGACTCTTTTTTTTTTCATCCAAAAAATGAGGAGGTTACACTGGATTCTCTCTTAAATTTCATCAGCATCTATAATTTCCTGTGAATCAGATTAGAGGTAACACAGAAAGACTCCTCCCCTCAAAATATACTTTGGAGCAGCAATAGAACTTGAATCTAGACACAATTAAATCACTCACCATTCAAAGGGATACAGAGAAGCAATGAAAGCAGAAAGAGTATCTGGCACTCCATAAGTTTCCATCTGCTGTACTTTTGAGGGGTCCCAGGAAAGGGAAAATAGTGACCTATTTATTGGATATCAACTCAGCGAAGTCATTAAGGCAAAAACAACAAAGCAGGAAGCTCTGTCCTCTTGTCAGAAAGACACAGACACCTTCCCCTGGGGCTGGCACAATGAGGCCCGTTTTGAATCACAAATGAGGGCTTTGGGACCAAAGGGTCTAGGAAGGCCCTCCTACGTGCTCCAACATTCTATGATTAGAATTTTTAATGTAGATTGAGGATTAAAAGAAACAGATGAATATTTTTCACACCTAGGCCCAGTGTCATGTGAAATGTTTCTGCACAAAAGTTTAATTGCTTTGCAGAAGTTACAAAGATGGTTCAATGCTCCAAATATATATAACTATTAGCTATGCTGGTACAATACAGAAAAGATGATGTTTTGGGATAATTTGGAAATGAATGGACAATGTTCTCTGAAATAGCTATCACTGATACCTAAGTCAGCAGGTGCCTGCTGAATCATTTCCCCTTTTGGCTTTGGCCCTTTAGATTAGATTATCTGTATCTTTTTAAAGTGCATTTAAACAAACAAAAAGATGGAGTGATTGTTCTCAAAAATGTTTCTGCAGTTGGTCATTTACATTTATTAGTGGGTGTAGTGGATATCCCCAATGGCCATTCCTGCTGCCTGCCATTCTTCTTCCACCTGTCTACCTTCATTAAAGTTTGAATACATTCCCAACCCATTCTTTAAAAAAAAAAGAAAAAAATTTATTTACTTATTTGAGAGAGAGCACATGTGTGCAAGAATGGGGGAGGGGTAGAGGACAAGGGAGAGAGGGAATCCCAAGCAGACTCCCTGCTGAGTGTGGAGCCCCATGCAACATGGGGTTCAATCTCATGATCCTGAGATAATGACCTGAGGTGAAATCAAAAGTCAGACACCCAACGGTCTGAGCCACCCAGGCGCCCCCATTCCCAGCCTATTCTTAAAACTAGGAGTGACCATAGGACACAAATTCTAGACATTGGGACATAAACAGAAGTCAGCAGATTCTGGGAACTTTTCCTTATTTTGATGAGGTTTATACATTCCCCCATGACACTTTCTTTCTTCCCTGAACAGGCGTTATGTCTGGACCTGCAGCAGCCATAGTCCAACTATGAAATTACAAAGCAACCTGCCAACGACAGCAAAGAGAAAAGACAGAAAAGGCTTAGGTCCCTAATAACATAGTTGAGTCAAAAAGGTAAACACCTCTTTGCTTAAGCCTCTGTTTGTCAGGCTGTCCACTAGTTGCAGCAGAATATATTCCTTGTTGATACAATAGGTTTGAGGAAAAAGATTAATGCCTTTTAGTTTGAGGATATATGTATTGCTTGCAAAACAAATGAGATTGATCCTTGATTGTTTCCTAATACTAATAACACCACCATTATTAAAAGGCTATTGCACATACTCTTGGTTTCCATCAACATTCAAAGAAGAAATATTAGCATAATATCATCATCTATGATAAACAGCATAAGAATATATTACTTGTATACATATCATAATCCAGTTTCTATCATGGCCATAGCCTCTTTCCTATTACAAAAAAACCAATAGTTAAGTATTTAGCATAAGCATGTTATCTGCCTCAAAAGTCACAGTCACTTAATTCATTCATAAATCAAAAGACCCACTAAGTGTCAGACACTGTCATTTCATTTTCTCAACTGATAAGTACAGATACTTGTCAATCCTTTTCATCCAATGTGCTTCAAACTCTAAGGATCTACATTTTTTTTTATACCTGGGAGCAATATAGTTATGTTTAGTTATGTTATTTGAGCTACACTGAAATCTAGATCAGGGATTAGCAAACTTACTCTGTAAAGGGCTGGATAGTAAATATTTTAGGCTTTTTCCTTTACAGTAAATATTTAGGCTTTACCATAAGGTCTCTGTTGGAACTACTCAGTCCTGTCATGTAGCACAAAAATAGCCATAGACAACATGAAAATGAATTAATGTAACTGTGTTGCAATATAACTTTATTTACTGACACTGAAAATTGCAATTCGTAAGATTTTCAGGCATCATGAAATATTCTTCTTTCCAATTTTTCTCAACCATGTAACAATGTAAAACCCATTCTCAGTTCTTGGGCAACACAAAACAGGCAGCAAGGCAGATTTGGCCCATAACCCATTACTAAATGAAACCTGCTGTTTTGCCCTGAATGTTTCAGTCACCTGATTATGCCTTACGGAATTAGCGAACAGAAACTTTCAAAATCTCACCAATGTTTCAGGTGTAGTTTTTTTCTAACGAAGTGTTCAATAGACGCTCCAATGTGTACTGCTTTACAAATAAGTGATTCTAGATTTCTTAATTCCTGCTTTCATTTATATGGGGGAAATCAGCCCTGTTGCATAGCAATAGGCAGCGTTACCATAAATGCATTATGATCTGAAATCACATGTCCACTAACAACTGATAATCCCCATGGAAGCTGCATCCACAGCACAGGGGAGGACCTCATTCATTTCTGTAGTCATCCCTGCTATCTTCCCCCAAAGATTACCCCATCATGGCTGTTTTCTCATGTCACGTAAGCACTCTGCAAGGGTAAAAAAGGAAGGCATTCTTTGGTTGGCCTGATTTTAACTGTCTTCCTTGAGTTTAGGCTGGCCACTAGACTTTAGTCCTCTTTCATATAGAAGTTAATGGGACATGAGGTTGCTAAAAATAATAACAGCATTACACAGAAAAAAAATGCTTTATCATTCCTGGCAAAAAGGACAATATTATCTATAGGGTGTAAAACGATAGTTCTTACCATTCTAGGGCTCAGAAGCATAACCTCAAAGAATGACTTGGCCATTTGTGACAACTATTTTTATTAAGATCATTGCCTTTGCACATCTGGCATCCATAAATCATTTGAATTATCTTTTTATGATTGATTACTTTCTGATTCCTTCATTTTGCTAACCAGAAACAGAAACCAGTAGTACACTATGAAAACCTTAGGCAGCTGCAGCCCACCCACCTTTGTCCCATTCATTCAGTCCCATTCTACTTTCTGTAGCTGCAGCCCCTTTTCTAGGACTGGACTTCTGCCCATGTTTCCATTATTTTTGGCTAGGGTCCTATTAAATGACGGTGACTTTAAATTCCTGGCTCATTAAAAAGACCTCAGGATGGCTAGGTGGTATGGATAGTGAATGATTTACTAAGAATCTACTATTAGCAAGGCACTATTCTAAGTTCTTCATACATTTAATACATTATCTTATATTATTCCTTAAATAAGGTACTAGTATCATCATCTTATAGATAAGAAAACTGAGACTTAGGGAGTTTAAGAAACCTACTCAAGTTCACACTGCTGGCAAGAGGCAGAGCTCCTTCCACTGCACCAGACTGCCTCCTGGATTCTAGTTTTTTACAGCCTCTTCCCCTAGAGTCTGAATTCATCTCCAATTTCTCCATATGGATATTTCCCAAAACAGTGATCATTTGGCAGTGGATACATTGCCTTGATGTTGGATTTCATGGAGCTATATCCATCTTTCCCTCGCAGAATGAACTTGAGAGTATTGTATTTGAGTAGCCCAGGTGTTTGTTCCAGGCCAGGCCTCAATCTCTGGCAACTCTCCAGCCCCTAGTTACCAGGCCCTGGTGAACAGATTTTACTCCCTCCCTGACAACCCAGTATTTCTGGACACCTGGTATACCAAAACCATGCCTACTTGAGTTGCATTATTTCATTGTAAGTCTTTGAATGTTCGAAGTCTTCGATTATACCAGTGAAAGGAAAGAATTGTCCCACTGTAAACAACGTTTCAATAATAAAT
Organism: Phoca vitulina; assembly: GCF_004348235.1. Lineage (NCBI taxonomy): Eukaryota > Metazoa > Chordata > Mammalia > Carnivora > Phocidae > Phoca > Phoca vitulina. Next base: position 3,528,089 of record NW_022589724.1, on the reverse strand, counting down.
TGTATAATGATAAATTTATCCAATTAAATTTGAATTTTTCTATGAAATGAAATATTCCAATGAAATTATTTTTTTCAATAATGGTTTTGGTTTTTTTTAAAGATTTTATTTATTTATTTGACAGAGAGAAACACAGCGAGAGCAGGAACACAAGCAGGGGTGTGGGAGAGGAAGAAGCAGGCTTCCCGCGGAGCAGGGAGCCCGATGTGGGGCTCGATCCCAGGACCCTGGGATCATGACCTGAGCCGAAGGTAGACGCTTAACGACTGAGCCACCCGGCGCCCCTCAACAATGGTTTTTAAGTGTGAGGTCCTGGAAGGTATAATGCTAGATGCAAAGAGATACGCAGAGTTTTATTGTGTATTTAAACTATTAGACCTAGTCTCAACTCCAAAAGTTTGAATTTATATCTACCACAATTGTAAGAGAGTCTTGTTTTATGTTTCATAATGAAGACATAAATAGCTGGAACTCAGTCCGGGCCTATGCCAAATGCTGAAATAGTTGAAGTTGTCTTTGATGACTCTTCACCCCTTCTGTGGTACCTCTCCCTAGACATCCTCCTACTGTCATGTGTCACCTAGACATGCCCACAGAGAGTTCCCTAAACTCCAGACCTTTCCCATTCCCATTTTTGTGCCCATCAACATTACCTGTCCTGGGTCTTTTTTTCTCAGTCATATTCTCTAATTCCAACCAAACAAATCCACAATATATTGTATTGTGATACAAATCCACAACATATTGTGTTATCTTTGGGGGGAGATATACTACTCAGTGTAACAAATTATCGGTTTGGCTCCCAAGATTAGAAGCTAGAGGTCCTTGATGGGAACAAGGAGAGTTAAGGTGAAGAATTTCAAATGACCACAAAAGCACAGAAGGTTGGACGGTTTGGCAGATGGCCAAAGGACATGTCAGGTACAGATGGCAGCAGTTCAGTACCCAGGGATTCAGATGGCAGCTAACTGACAGGAGAAAATAACTGGGCAGGTGGCCAACAGCACAGGCACCACCATCTAGAGTTAGGTCAGGCAGGGTCAGGCAGGGTCAGAAAACCGCTAACATTAAGTCTGAGAAATAAGGAATTCATAGAAACTGAATAATTTCACCTAAGAAGCCTGGATTACTGAACCATTTCCCTTCCCAGCTTTGGCATAGTTTTGTCCGGGCTCTAGCGGTTAATTATAGGAGTCTAAGAATGAAAGGGATGTGACAGATTCGATAAGGAAAAACCAAATAGCATCTGAGGAGCTAAGGTTAATAAGACCATTGACCAAGCCTCATGAACAAACCTTGATTTTTCCCCTCCTTCAGGAGAGAACACATTTACAGTACAGGGATAACTGCAATGACTGAATCCATTCTAAATGCAATGCTCAAGTCCCTTCCATAGCAGGCGGGGAAATTCACAAAGATTAATTCCACCTGAGAGCAAAGGGTTGGACAGGGAATTGAAAAGGAACAGTCAAGAGAAGTTTCACAAGGGAAATGACATTTGAGCTTGATTATGGAACACAAATAGAATATTATCATACAGAGTGAAAGATATCCAAACAGGGGGTACAGCATGAGCAAAGGCAAGAAGGCTTGAAAATATACATTATACTTGAGGACTTTTGGGTTGTCTAGAGTGATTAGCATATAGGTAACGTAGTAGGAAATAGCAAAAACTAAGCTAGACTGTGTGTGTGTGTGTGCGTGTGTGTGTGTGCGCGCGCTCACATATATATGCCAGTATACACATATATATTCATATGCACAAATATTTGTATATATATGTTGTTGTTAAACTGTAATCACATTGTGAAGTCTTTGACTATAACCCATAGGGAATTGAACTTGACCTTAAAGGAACACATTCAAAGATTTTAATCAAGCAGAGAGGCATGATCAGTTTCATAAAATCAGTGATAAGGATGCAGAGGATAGATTGGAAGGAGAGAACTACAGCACAGACATCAGACCCATCAAAGATGGTTACGACAACCCATGCAGGAGATGACGATGAGCTAAAGAAGGAGCAGTAGTCATGGGGATAGAAAGGAAAAGGCAGCTGTGGGGATTTTTGAGGGGTAGAATCAACACAACCTAATAACCTATTTTACACAGAGGAAAAGAAACAATGAGGTTTCTAACTTATGCAAGAGAGGATGGATGAGATGGAAGTTCCATTAACGAAGACAAAGAGATGAGATTTGGGGGACAAGATTATGAACTGGATTTAAATTTGAAAAAACAAAAAAACCAGCCTGGAACATAAGAGTAAGCTTGGGCTATAGAATTGAGAATCTAGTATATTAGTAATACTTGAATACTTGGGAACATATAAAATCACTCAGGGAAAACATCTAAAAAGAACGGAACCTGGAGAAGACTAAATTTGTCTGCATGTGAAAAGATGTGTCATGACTACAAAAGTAACTGTAGTTTAGCCAAATGGGTATTACCCAACAAAGCAATTCTTATATTTGAAATCAGGAGGGGAGAACGGGACAGATCATGCTTAAGGGAGAAGTACTGAAAAGTAGTTTTTCTGTACTCAAATACACCACACTAAAAACCAGCTACTCTATTTAAATCTTCTTGGAAGAACAAGAAATTGATAATGGTCTGCGGGGTCCTTTCTAGTCTTTGTTGTCCTATAATGCTTTCCTCTCAGAAGCACTAATTTCTATCTTGTCTACAAGACAAGAATCCTGGCCTTTTCATGGGCTGATGCTGGACTGACAATTGCACAGTGCCATCTAAAAATGCAGCTGAGTTCATGGCAACCAAATCTAGCATTGAAATTATGCAGCGGACCTGGATGACAACTTTCTGGAAACATGCTAAACCTGTTGTGGCCAAAATTTACTCTACGCAAATTAAGTCTTTATATGCATCCTTATTTCCTGGTAATAATTTAGATGTAATTTTTCAGGTTGTTCAATGACATATAGTAAATGGCCTCTTCTATTACACTGATCTGCAACAAACATCCACGTTAATTAACCTGATTGTGGTAATCATTTCACAAAGTATATGTATATCAAATCATCACACTGCACACTTAATATTCAATCTTATTTGTCAGTTATACCCCAATAAAGCTAGAAAAGAAAAAATAAACAAACATCCAGTTTATTACATGCTTAGAAACCTCAGTATTCTCAACAATAAAGCTGGGATTACAGATGTACCTTACAGAGTTGTTGTGAGGGTCAAATATTTATAGAAGTGTTTTATCAGCTTTTAACTACTATATAACTATTAGTTGTTATTAGTAGTATCAGACCTGGAGTTTAATGTATAGTTAATGATATGCAGAATTAAGTGACAAAGTGATTTTCGTTTCATTTTTACTACAGCTCATAAAAATAGTGAGTGATTAAGACATTAATCCAAAGAAATACATGACATTTTAACAGACAAAATTTGTATCCCGATGATCTAGCTGAAAAATAATCATGAAATTGTACACCTTCAATTCAGCACCTACATAAACACACATAGAAACTCAAGCCCTCCAACTGTATCCCTGAGAAACGGTTATGCAAACAAAGCCAGGCCCTGAGTGGGACTCACTACACCTGCCGCAAGTTCTTGCACAAAACCTCATTTTGTCTTTTAAGTTCTTCACAGGGTTCCAGAGGACGTGCTCCTCACCTTAGCGAGGATGGAGCTGTCACTGCCCTGGACAGTAGCTGGACAATGTTTTCTCATAGTGAAGGAAGATGAGAGGGGAGAAGCTGGACCTTGGGGAAGGGGGAAACACCTGAAGAGGAAATGACACACTGCTTACAGCACTTCATCAGCCCACAGCTGACACGAACTGAAGTCACAGTGGCATTTCACACTGTGTTCAACCCATAAATTAATTTCTCCTTATCAATAGAGAGTGGTTGGCAGAATAAAGTGTGCCTGCAGAGGCTACCGGTGAGTGCGTGCCTATCACAATGCGAAGGGGGAGAATGAATGTGAACAGGCAACGAACGTGTGTGGTATGAACAGAAAGAGCCGGGTGAGTGTGGAGATTGGCAGGGAAGAGCTGGATATGCCCTCCAGGCCGGGAGCCTCCCAGGGAATCTCTGCCTGTGATTCGGGGGTGTCCGCAGCGGAGTCTCCTTACCCACCCCCCCGGCTCCCGCCCACCTTCCAAACTCCGGCAGGCAGTGGTGCGTACAGACATATTTCTGGGAGCTGTCCAGGAGCTCATCGCTCTCCTGGCAATAGCGGCAGCAGTGAGGGAAGCAAAAAAAAAGAAAGAAAGAAAGAAAGAAAAAAAGAAACTCTCTCCCTTTCATTGTGAATAAGGAAATACAGTAAACTAGGCTGCCAACAAGAGCTTCAATAGATGTGCTTTATCTAATCAATAACATTGTATGGATAGTAAAACTATTGAACATCAGTGAATCAAAAAGACATCAATTTCATTGTTATATTCTTGGAGTGATACTGTATGGGCATTATTTCAGCAGAAAATTTTGTTCCAAAATGATTAATCAAAGCTAGATAAAATACAGAAAAGCACTGTTGTTCCAGATACTAGGCTTAATAAAGAATCTGTTCATCCTGAGGGAATACATTCTAGTTTCCACATCTCTCTGCAATATTTTACATCTATGCTCAAGAAAAGCCTGGGGTGAAGAAAAAGATATGACAAAATGGTTGAATATTTTAGCAGCAAAATCCTTCAACTCATAGTAGAATGATGATGAGATTAGTTGTTTCAGAAGAAAAGCAAAACTATGGAAAGTAAAGAAAAATTTACAGTCAGAGTAAGCAAAGTAAATGCAGGCTCCCACATTTCACAAGAATATATATTTTGTAAGGGCAAAAAAAATATGTTAACAATGAAATTAACTCTCTGTTATCCCAAGCAATTGAGCACATCAGGAAATACAATTTTCTAAAAGAAAATTTTTTGTTCAAGAAATAAGAATTATAGGGGGCACCTGGGTGGCTCAATCGGTTGGTTAAGTGTCCAACTCTTGGTTTTGGCTCAGGTCATGATTTCAGGGTTGTGAGACTGAGCCCCACACTGGGCTGTGCGCTCAGCTTGGAGTCTGTTTGAGATTCTTTCTCCCTCCCACTTTGATCCTCCCTCTGCTCCCACACGTGAGTGTGCCCGTGCACTCTGTCTCTCAAATAAATAAAATCTTAAAAAAAAAGAAAAAGAAAGAAGAATTATCTCTAAATGGGGCCTTTGTCTGAAAACACAGATGAGACCTAGAGATAAGAATCATTTCTATTCTAGAAGAAACCTGCAGGTTGGTACAATGGTGATCTATTTGAGAGTACAGATCCAATTCTACTGCTCACAGTGCTTAATGTCTCCAGGATTTTCCAGCCATTTCCTTCTGAAGAGGCCAAGGTATGACAGCATATGCTGCATGGGATGACCATTAACAAAGAAATGTGGGCTTAGGATAAGAATCAATCCCAGCTGTCATCTTATGTGATCACAAGATAATTTTTAAAGACCAAATAATTTCCTTGATTTGGTGTTATGGCAATTGAGCTCATTTTTCAGTAGCTAAAAATGCATGACTATCTATTTACCCCTAAACACTTAAAAGGGAAACAGAAAGTTGTATTTCTCAAGAAAAGCAGACTTGGCCTGCCTGGACTATAGACATATAGACAGTCCAGGCATTAAGTGGGGGCCATGAGGCAAATGAGCTCAGGTTCAGGACAACAAATTCTGTCAATGGATTTGGCTCCCTTAGACTTTGGTTACAAACTACACCAAAATAATGGGATTTGGTTCCATGTGAGAACAAAATTATGGAGCTTAAAAAAAAAGGCTCCTTCCCATTACAATCAACCACTAAAGGATTCTGCAAGGGAAATGCACTCAAATGAATTAGTTGTATAACTGTTACTCTTTCATTAAAATGATTTAATAGTTCTACAAATGTTATGGCATTAGCATTTTATGCAAAGCTATAAAACAGTAGCAAGTAAAAAAATCAACTGCCTTTAAAAGTCAGCACTTTTGGACTATGTTTATGAGACTACACGGTCACTTTGTGATATGAAATGGCAGCATCGCTGAGATAAATACTGCTTGCTGGCCAGTTTTATTTTGGGCAGAAGGCCATTAAAGGAAGGAGGCTGCTGAATTCATCTTTCATTTGGATGGGCTTCAACAATTCATGTACATTGGCTTAACTCATCTAAAGAAAAGAGAAGCTTTTTGGAGCATCTCCTTAAGAGATTATTTAATTACATACTCCTACAATGTTTAAACTACTCCTTTCAGGGCAATCTAAAAACATTTTTACAGGCAGGTGATAGACAGACTTGTGATGTCAAAACAAATGACTTCCAGGAAGACAAAGGTGTTGACTCTGTTGACAGTCTATCCCTAATCCACTGGATCTCTAAATAAATATTAGATGTTTTCCAACCTCAATAGAGTATGCTAGATGATATTCATATTTTTCATTAGTTGTTTCTAAAACTTTCCTTAATCAAAATTTTGATAAGAATTAGCAACACACTTAGGCTGGAGAGTAGCACACAAGGTTTAAATTATTAACTGGACATTAGCCAATTGCTAAGGTTTAATGGTAACAAGTGCCCAGTAATATAGTTGGCATTCAGATTAAAAATAAAAGTTTGAAAAAAAATATAGAAACAAAGAAATGAAGGGAGAGATGGAGGGAGAGAGGAAGAAAGAAAGGTAGGTAGGTTTGGATTGTCATAATTTTGAGTGTTGATGGGTAAGATTTAAGTGGTTAATACACTATCAATGGTCCTTCAGGAGCTGATGCCACAGAAGAGACTGGATAACAAATAGGTTTACAAAATAAGTCTCTTTTCTGTGTTATTGGCCTTATTTGCATATTACCTAGGCTACTCTTTGGCTACCATGTTCAATAACATGTATTTTTCTTTTTAAAGATTTTATTTGACAGAGAGAGACACAGCGAGAAAGGGAACACAAGCAGGGGGAGTGGGAGAGGGAGAAGCAGGCTTCCTGCCTAGCGGGGAGCCCGATGTGGGACTCGATCCCAGGACTCCAGGACCACCACCCGAGCCGAAGGCAGACACTTAATGACTGAGCCACCCAGGCGCCCTCAATAACATGTATTGAAAGGACACAGCATGATGTAGTGAGAAAACATTGAATTTGGAATATTAAAATCTGGGTTAAAATTCTAGCTTGATCTTGAGAAATCACATAGCTTGTGTTTAAACTAGGAGCCTGGAGTAGATGATGTTCTCATCTATAAAATGAAGTGGACTGGATGGTGTGGAGGAAGGAGAGCACCCTGTTACCACACAATAGTAACAGGCCACAAGTGGCTTGCCCAACAGTTGTCAAAAGCAGAGAGTATAGGAAAACTCTGTGGGAGCCCTTAATATCTATTAAATTGATGTGGAAATTTGGTCACAATGGATAGGAAGTGGGCTTTTCCCTGTATGATCTCATTCCAATCATAAGATAACTTCATTTATTATCTTAAACGTCTAAATGTTATGTTAGTCTTATCACTTTTAAAATACTATATTCTATGGATGGCTCAGTCAGTTAAGCATCTGACTCTTGGTTTCAGCTCAGGTCTGATCTCAGGGTCATGAGATCAAGCCCCATGGCGGGCTCCATGCCCAGTGCAGAGTCTGCTTGGGTTTCTCTCTCCCTCTCCCACTTCCCCTCCATTCACGAGTTCTCACTCACTGTTTCTCTCTCTAAATAAATTTTTAAAAATATTTAAAATTCTATATTCTAATTACAATTATTAACTCCCACAAATATCTCTGTCCTTTTATTATTAAAATATCCTCAAATTTAAAGGCAGGCAAACTGAAACAGGAAATGAGGATGCAGTGAGTCAGTGTCAGAACCTAGAGAAGTATTCATAAGATTGGCCCTAACTCTGGGTTCTAACTCTGCAGCGCCTTTGATTATTACCAGATGCCTGAACTGGAAGTTCCATCAGATTGAATCTTTCCCACTGCTATATGAACACATTTAATTTTGCTCTCTACATAAAAAATGCAATTATTGAGTAAGCATGTAGTAAATGTCTAAATGTCTACTGCAGACTTTGGGATTCAGAAGGTAGTGGCTAACATAATCCCTGACCTCAAAAAGTTTACAGTCCATACTGGATATTTACCCCAAAAATACAAAAACACTAATTCAAAGGGATAGATGCACCCCCATGTTTATAGCAGCATTATCTACAATAATAGCCAAATTATGGAAGCACCCCAAGTGTCCATCAATAGATGAATGGATAAAGAAGAAGTGCTGTATATATATATACAGATAGATATATACATATACATATAGATATATACAATATTATTCAGTCATAAAAAAGAATGAAATTTTGTCATTTGCAACAACATGGGTGGAGCTAGAGAGTATAATGCTAAGTGAAATAAATCAGCAGAGAAACAAATGCCAAATGATTTCATTTCACTCATATATGGAATTTAAGAAACAAAACAAATGAACAAAGGAAAAAAAGAGAGAGACAAACCAAGAAATAGTCTTAACTATAGAGAACAAACCGATGGTTACCAGAGGGGAGGTCATTGGGGACTGAGTGAAATAGGTGAAGAGGATTAAGAGTACACTTTTCATGATGAGTGCTGAGTAATGTATGGAATTGTCAAATCACTATATTGTACACCTGAAACTAATATAACGCTGTACGTTAACTATACTGGAATTAAAATTTTTAAAAATAAAAAATAAGGTTTACAGTCTGATTAGAGAGATAAATATAAAAGTGTAAAGTCAGCAAAGTATGTGGTTTTCAAAATATAGTCTGTAAAAATCACTCATGAAGCATAAGGATGCTGATTTCCAGGCTCCACACTTAGACCCATGGATTCTAAGATAGTACTTCTGGGGTGTGTTCAGTAATCTGCATTTTTAACAGCACCCATATAGGTGATTCTAACTAATCCACATGGTCAGGAGACCACACATTGAAAAATACCAGTGGGTAGGACCTCAGGCTCTAGAGTCAAAGAGAGTCTGGCTCTAGAGTCTGGCTCTTACCAGCTTCCAGCTGTGTGACCTTGATCAAGTTACTAAAGTTCTCTGGGCTTTAATGTTCTCATCTATAAAATGAAGATAATAATAGTGCCTGTGTATTAGGTGGTGGTAACACTGGCACCCAGTATGCACTTAGTAAAAGTTGTTCTTGTTTTCATCATTAACATTACTGTAACACTAGAAACTGATCAAGTGCTAACTGGCCTGACATTGTTTCCAGAATTCAGTGAATAAAAAGAGAGTTCTGGATAAGGGTAGGAAAAACGTTTAGGAAGAAGAGAAAGTTGAATCAAACCTTAAAATCAACAAAAGGTTTATAATCAGAGAAAATAAGGAATTCTGGGTAAAAGAAACATGGAGCAAATTACCAAGAGAAAGAGCTGTATGAGGACAGGTAAGGGAAGCAGCCCTTGAAGCGGAGGGTTGAAATGGGGAGAAGTAGGAGGTAAGCAGCCAGAATACTAAAAGCTCAGCAAGCCTCACGTGCCCCCATCTTTTTATTTTAAAGACCTATTCTAAGGGGCAGCCACATTACAGATAGGCCCTCACTTTAAGAAACAGGATATAAAAAGATCTATAGTAATTTTTCTTTTTACAAAAATAATCCCTATTTACAAAATAAGTTATCACACAGAACCTTAATTCATTGTTTATATTCGCAGGTTTAAGACACATTTCAATTTACTAAAAATAAATAATTTAACCTTCTAATAAAGGACTATGAGCTTTTTTTGAAAGCAAGAGACTATTTTACTCATTTCAGGAATCTTGGACTCTAGCACAAGGCCAGGAACATGATAATAGCTCTAAAAATGAATGGTTGCTCAATTAAATATTCCTATTTAGATACTGTGATAATATGAAAAGGGATACACATTTTTTCAAAGTTTCTTTCCTTTTGAAAGCTGCCACATCCATTTATTGTTCATATTCCCAGGTGGGGCTACTGCTTTAAAAATGCAACCAGATTGTCTTCATTTATACTGAATGTCCATTACTATATAAGCAGCAATAAATTAAACATTGCACGTGTCAATAGTCAAGCTGGATGATTCCATTGAAAATACACTGAACTCTCATTTGACTTCACAGGAATTTGAGTAACTTCATTACATTCATAATTTAGTGGATGAGGAGAAAAGCACAGTGCACTGAGGCACTAAAAGCCTGCCTTATTCTTCTCTCAGGCTTCTGTGTACACGGATCCTTAGAGGTTTACTTACAGTTGCAACGTGATCCTCCAGGAAACATGCACATCAAACATCTCTAAACCCCCAGAATGAAAGTATCCCCATATTGGTTCCTATTGCCCAAGAATTTCTTTTCTGATTTAGGATATTCCAACTTTTCTGTTTCTATCTTTAGAAAATGTTAATGGGGCATATGGGATAGTTCATTTTTTTTTCTTTGACTCCTCAAATGATGTCTTGAAAATTAGGTAATGACCATAACGCACTCAAAACATATGGGCCACAAAGGATACAAAAACACTGATTCGAAGGGGCACATGTAGCCCAATGGTTACAGCAGCATTATCAACAATAGCCAAATTATGGAAAAAACCCAAATGTCCATTGACGGATGAATGGATAAAGAAGTTGTGGTATATATATACAATGGAATATTATTCAGCCATCAAAAAGAATAAAATCTTGCCATTTGCAATGACGTGGATAGAGCTAGAGTATATCATGCTAAAGGAACTAAGACAGTGAAAGACAAATACCATATGATTTCACTCATATGCGGGATTTAAGAAACAAAATGGATGAACATAGGGGAAAGGGAAAAAAAAGAGAGGAAGGCAAACCATGAGACTCTTAACCACAGAGAACAAACTGAGGGTTGCTGGAGGGGAGGTGAGCAGGGGGTATGGGCTAGATGGGGGATGGGTATTAAAGAGGGCACTTGTTGTGATGAGCACTGGGTGTTATATGTAAGTGATGAATCACTAAATTCTACTCCTGAAACTAATACTATACTACATGTTAACTAACTAGAACTTAAATAAAAACTTGAAACATTAAAAAAATATATATATGGGCCAGAAGTTCATGAGGGTATACACACCTCACTTTCACAGAGGCTATCCATGCCCTGCAGACAAGGCAGCTGTGTTTATCTCCTATAAAGGCACAAATTAAATGCAGATCATGAACTATGTCACTGAAGAATCAGTAAGCAAGGCAAGGAGAGATGTCCATGTTGGTTATTAAGATATTCATCACAGTAGAAAAGACTTGCTTTATAAAAGAACCACAGCAGAAAAATTGGAATTTATCTGAAGTGCTACTTTTACATTGCAGTGCCCATGAAGTAATTACTACAATGCAAATACCCCACTAATACAATTTGTAATCTTTGATGAACTAGAAAATTTGTCTTTGCTCCCACTACCATTCACTTCCTGTTTTTGTGAACTGGGAACAAAATGACCAACTTAAGCTTCACTTCACTAATTTGATTCCAGTTAATGCCCCAAGGAGAGCTATCAGCATGTCTCTTCCAATTGCCTCCTAGGGAACAAGAGAGAAATATTTGGCCTATTAAAAACAATGGATGCATTCACTTCTGTACTGGCCTGAAGGGGACCCCGTTGCTTCCATTTACAACTGCCAGGTTCATTCAGCTCTTTGATTACCTTCTATCAGTGTGTTCACAACCAATTCAAACCAATAGTGGGAGACAATTAAATCTACTGAAACAGAGCAGTTTTTATGGTCACACCTGCCTAATGTCCCCCAGTCTGTCTTCATGCACATGTAATTAATACTGTTGTATGCCAATTACTCAAACTTCCAGCGATATCGAGTATGGTGGTAAGAGCCAGCCAGGCCTGGGTTTGTGTTCCAGCTGATACACTTAGTACCCGTCTGCCTTTTCAAATACTGTGACTCAATATACCCTCATTAGTCATGCTCTCTTATAAAATAAACAGAATGATGAAAGAACAGCAAGAAAGAGAGGGATTACATTTGCTTTTGTATTAGTAGTCAGTGCCACTGAAGCACGGTCACTCAAAGTCACTGCTTTTCAATATAGTCAGGGACACAGTGGCACTCTGAACTAGACATCTGTTCTTCAAAGAATCATTTGAGCAGACTCTCTTATGAAGGATGAGCATGCACCTTTACTCTGGCAGAATATAATAGAAACATTTGTGCCTTACCAAGTCAAACACCTCATAACACCCACTGGAAACTGGGCTGGTTTCTGGCTAAAAAGGTGAACCAATGTGCATACTGCATATTCCAAGACAGAAGGGACTGGTACCCTCAAACCCTGTTCCCTGATTCAAAGTCAGGAAGATCAATGATCGTAGACCAGGGTGGCCCAGAATAAGGCCCATGGGAAAGAAAGACAAGCCCTCTAGAATAAAATTACCTGTGGAAATGTTAGCAATCTGAGCTCAAAAGGCCTGAGATTCAGAAGTCAGGGGGCATGGAAATAATACAATGCATACCTGGACGTCTCTTGGGCCCCAGCCATCCAAGCACAATATTACATTTAGAGAACATTGGACTATAGACTAAAGAACATTTGAGTATGGACTTAGGGACTCAAGTATGATCTTGGAGCCCAATTGTAAGGTACCACAGTGGTTGACACAAGAACCTGGACCATTACCATATTGCAAAGGGAAACATCAACATTCACGGGATAGGACAGCACCCAGCTTCAAAGGCAGTGCCATGAGTTAATGACCAGGCTTCTCATTTCCCTCTAATTCCAGCATTAAAAGGAGAAATAACCCTTCCCTCAATTTCAACAAGGTAAGCCTTTGGAGTTCTTGGAAAAACACCAGACATCTCCCTACTAGGATACCTGGGGTCTTAAATTAAGGTGATATGACCATATCTGTACTCTTAATAAAGTAGGTTACACTGTTTACACTGCTGCAAAGGCAGGACCCACACAGCCCGACTTGATAAAGAAGCAAGCACTGGCCTGTTGAAGAAGCCGTGCTGGCAGCAAACATGCATCAATCTCTCAGCAGCACAGAACTGCCACCTTCTAAACCCATACATTTAGTTTATTATCTCATTTGTTAGGTTTCCACCTGGGCATATCACATTCTGGGTGCCAATTTAAATTATTTAAAAATTGTAATAGTGGGACACCTGGGTGATTCAGTCAGTTAAGCATCTGCCTTGGGCTCGGGTCATGATCCCAGGGTCCTGGGATCGAGTCCCGCATCAGGCTCCCTGCTCAGCAGGGAGCCTCCTTCTCCCTCTGCCTGCCGCTCCCCCTGCTTGTACTCTCTCTCTCTCTGACAAATAAGTAAAAACTTAAAAAAAATTGTAATGGTATGAAAAGTATCTGACATCTTCACACAAGAAACACTGAGGTATGCAAAGGGAACTAGATAGAAGGAAGAGCTGACCGTTCCCATGACTTCTCTCATGTGTTGGATGAATTTACTTCAAAAATTAAGTGGAAGAGAGCTCAACAGAACCCACTGAAAGGGACAAGCAATTGAGGGAGGCAAAGGTGGTCTTATCACATTTAACTCCCACCTGAGCCTTTGGAAAAAGCATGGGTGCTAGAGATCACATCAAGCGAAGACTCTAGGAGGGGCTTACCCCTCCTCACTTCCATCTAGGGGAGACTGCTATGCTTGCCCATGTACAGGGGCACTGCCATGGCTTGCTCATCTGGAGAGCAACCCTGCCACACCAGAAAGTGTGGAATGGCCCTTGTTGAAGTCTGATTGCCACAATGAACATGTAAATAAATGCTGGTTCTAGCTCCTACTCTTCCTGCTAGGGTGCTAAATCTTTAAATTAATTAAATTAATCTTCTCCTTTTCTCTTTCTTCTTTATTTATGTCTGAAATATTCAAACAAGGATCCACATTCTCTCCATTAGACCCACTTCAACTACCAGTAGAGGACAAGTATTGACATTCTTCTGTAAGAAAAGCAAACAGGGCGGGAGGATCACCAAACATGTAAAGCTATAAAGTAAATCAAATGAAGGGGAACAACATGAGGAACCAGAATAATATGCGGTCACGTATGTGACCACCAGGAATAGGACAGAATTTTAGACATTTCCCAATAAGTGTTCTCAAAAGAAGAGCTGAGAGAAAAGTTCACACATACATGAAACCACAAGAGACCATTAAGAAGTCACAATAGCCTGACATCAAAAAAACAAAAACAAAAACCACAGTGCGATGAAAACATGTAATGAAAACACTACAATGGATATGAGTAACTGATTAGATCCTTCTAAAATGTAATAAGGATTATAAAGATTTATTTATTTATTTGAGAGAGACAGATAGTGACAGATAGAGAGAACACAAGTGGGGATGAGAGGGAGAAGCAGGCTCCCGCCAAGCAGGGAGCCTGACATGGGGCTCGATCCCAGGACCCTGGGATCATGAAATGAGCCAAAGGCAGACACTTAACAGACTGAGCCACCCAGGCGCCCCTGTAATCAGGATTATAGAAGCCAAGCTCAAAGTATTCTTCCACAAATGCAGAAGAAATTGATTAATAGGCTAATTAATGAAAGAAAGGGTAAGATCTATGGAGAGATTAAGATTTTATCTATAGAAGTAATGTCAGATGTAAAAATGGAGGAGAGAGAAGAAATAACTTTTTTAAAATTAGAAGCAAATGTCTTAAGATGAAGAATTCATTTTGCAAATCCCAAAACCTAAAAGAGTACCAGGCAAAATTATTTAGATGTAACCTAGATAAAATTTTGAACTTCAAGATTAGTGAAAAAATATGCAAGAATACAGTCAAATAAAAAATGATGTGCAAAAGAGCAAATATCAGATTGGTCTCAATCTTTATGAACTGAATCTTGAGGGGAAAAATGTACAATACTCTACTCAAGTAGTTATCTTCAAAGGCAAAAAAAAAATCAGAAATTTAAATATTCTGAAATTAAAACACTCATGTACTCTTCATGAAAAAAACATCTAGAGTATATATATATAACTGAAAGATGAAATAAACCAAAAATTCAAGAAAGGGAAAATTGATATTATAAAAGAAAGTGGTTAGTGAACATATAGACAAAAAATTAATATGAATGTCAAATTATCACTAGAAGGCCATATGTTGCCCAGGGTAAAAGTGATAATCATCTAATAACCTGGATTTAAAACTCCAATTTACAAGAAAGAGTGGCAAGTGGAGAGAGGAAGGAAGAAGTAAAGGCATAGTAAGGTTCTCATCTCCCAGACAGGAGTGGGCTCAGAAGAGCCAATTTTGCTCTTCTCTTTTAACTCCAAGTTCAAAGTCATCAGGTCAATAGCTTGAAATCGGCCTTGGGGGAAGCATTTACACCACAGAAATCAGCAAATGCTATAAATAATGCTTTTCCTTTTTTCCTCAGAGAGCCACTACTGTCCCACAGGGTACAGTCAAATAGGTAGTCTTTTTTTCTCTTTTGTATTTTTATAGTGTAGTAAAACATACATAAAATTCACAATTTTAACCATTTTAAGCATGCAGTTCAGTGTCGTTAAGTACCTTCACAATGTTGTACAACCACCACCACACCATCCGTCTCCAGAACTTTTTCATCATCCCAAACTACAACTCTGTACCCACTAAACAGTAAGCTCCATTCCTCCCTTCCCTCCACCCCTGATAACCACTATTCTCCTTTCGGTCTCTTCTAAAGATCTCACAGAAGTGGAATTATACAGTATCTGTCTTTTTGTATCTGGTTTATTTCACATAGCATAATGTTTTCAGGGTTCATCCATGTTACAACATGTGCTAGAATTTCCTCCTTTTTTAAGACTAATATTCCGTTATATATATACACATTTTTTATTCATTCATCCATTGATGGAAATACTTTTTAATATTTGTTGGTAAACAGAAAAATATGTTTAAATAAAAACATCGGTAGAAACACGGGGCACCTGGGCGGCTCAGTGGTTAAGGGTCCAACTCTTGATCTCAGCTCAGGTCTTGATCTCAGGGCCAGGAATTCAGACCCAGTGTGAAGCCTACTTAAAAAAAATAATAGGAGCACCTGGATGGTGCAGTTGGTTAAGCATCTGACTCTTGGTTTCTGCTCTGGTCCTGATCTCAGCGTTGTGAGCTAGAGCCCCACGTTGGGCTCCGCACTCAGCACAGAGTCTACTTGAGATTCTCTCTCCCTCTCCCTCTCCCTCTGCCCTTCCCGTTCATGCTCTCTCTCCCTCTCTCTAAAATAAATAGTCTAGGGGTGCCTGGGTGGCTCAGTCATTAAGCGTCTGCCTTCGGCTCAGGTCATGATCCCACAGTCCTGGGATTGAGCCCCGCACTGGGCTCCCTGCTCCACAGGAAGTCTGCTTCTCCCTCTCCCGCTCCCCCTGCTTGTGTTCCCTCTCTCGCTATGTCTCTCTCTGTCAAATAAATAAATAAAATCTTTAAAAAAAATAAATAAAAATAAAATAGTCTTTTAAAAATAATAACATAAATAAATAAATAAATAAATAAAATCAGAAACTCTGGACTTCTTAATAATAAAGCATGTGTATTCTCAAGCAGTTATTTGGAAAATAAAAGGTAAGAACATACTGTAACCCACTGTCAGTGAAGTAGGTCATACTCCCCCACAGACATGTTCCAGGATCCCAGCATACGGTGCTGGAAGCCATCACCCACTGAGAGTCTTGGTACAGGAGTTAATAAATGAATGAAGAAACATGCACTGAGCACCTGTTCAATGCCAGGCACTGTGCTTGCTACAGTCACAGGTATCATCTCATTAGTCCTCACAAAATATCCTCCATATTAAAATCCTGTATGCACTCTTGGAACCAATACAGTGCACATCAATACTTACACTTTTGAATGATACATGAACTGGCTTGTTAACTTATCTAGTCTAGATTGGATTGACAACAATCAAGGGGATTTGTATATCTAAACTGTTTCTATGTTCTTGTGGTGGAGAAATCAGGCCCACAAAGGTATGTTGATGGGAATGGAGGAAGAGAGTTTCGAACAATTTCTGAAAGCTCAGATTATTCATATTCATTTCACAACAGTAGAAGGGAAGAGGGCAATTGTTTCTGCTTTCCAGATAAGGAGAAAGAACTGAGTGGAAGAAGTGAATCCAGTGGAAGATTTAGCCAATTTCTATTTTAGATTTGAATCACTGGCTTAATCTTGACTGAGGTGGTGTTTCTGGAGGTGCGTCCACTGTTTTCCTTTTCATTTTGATGCTCGGTTTATGAACTATCTGTGTGTCCTTCCATTTCTTTCTGCTATTTTTTACTTTATTGTATCCTTAGGGGTGATTCCAAAGGATTGTGACAAACAAGCTTATTCTGATTGCTTCACTGTTATCAATACACTTTCTAAGATTACCCAGCCTCAGTGGGATTATTCAGAGAATTCCTAATCCATTCAGAGGTAGCAAACCAATAAAATGCTGGAATATATTATCAGGAGGCTGCTATATCATTCCAGTTAATGATACATTGTCTTCCCACAAACGGGCTGTTAAGGACAGAAGTCCTGAATACCCCAGAGTATTACTGAACTTGGTTTCAGCTGGGTGCCAATGCTGATTAGCCTGGGCAATTTTTTTTCACTTCTCAAAATAAATGTACATCCCAGTCTACTTGAAGTGTGAAAAATAAGAAACAGGTCCTACTTTGTGCTCTCCTTGAGAAGCTGGAAAAGGAAAGTGAACCAGCAATAATTCTCCTAGAAAAAGAAGCCACTATGGGAAGTTTTGGCCAAACCTAGGCCAGCTGTGTGGTGCCATCTACCCTTGAGGTGTTACCAGATGAGGCACTTGTTATGGGTTGAATTGTGTCTCCTGAAATGATGTTGAAATCTTAACTCTCTGTGAATGTGACCTTATATAGAAATATGTCTTTGCAGATGATCAAGTTAAGACAAGGTCATTAGGATAGACCCTAATCCAATATGACTGGTGTCCTTATAAAAAGGGGGAATTCTGACATAGAGACAAACACTTACAGAGGGAGGATGATGTGAAGACACAGGGAGACCACCACCACCAAGCTAAAGACCAGCTGAGGTCACCAAAAACTAACAGAGGACACATGGAACAGAGTCTCCTTCCTAGCCCTTAGAAGGAACGAACCCTGCTGACACCTTGATTTCTGACTTTTAGCCTCCAGAACTAAGACAATAAATTCCTGGTGTCTAAGCCATCAAGCTTGTTGTACTTGTTACAGCAGCCCCAGGAAGCTAATACAGTCATCAAAAGAAAGTACTGGTTTAAAACCTGGTGGATGATTCAAAACCAGACCACTAATCCAGAGGACTAGGTAAAAAGAGGCACTCAAGTATATAATGTCAAAGAAAGCAGGCACCAAGCTGAAGTAATGAAAGTTAAAGGGGCAGAAGGAACAAAACCAGGAATAATCACAAAACCAAAGAGGAATTAGGTTCACTTCATGAACATGGATTTAGTGCCCACGATAGGGCAGGCACTGCCCTAGGTGCTGGGGATTCAAGAGCAAATAAGGAGCTACCTGTCATCTGCCCCACTAGACTTCTGTCGGTGTAGTGTGCCAAGATATAAGCAGGGCGCTTTGGGATCAAAGGGGTGGGGAATGCTCACAGAGCAACCTGGGGAAGACTTCTTGGAAAATAGGATATCTAAGCTCAAACTTGAAGGATGAGAAATTGGCAGGATGGACCCAAAAATGCCTATTTTCATAAAGAATCCAAGGGCCTCTTGATACCGAGTTAAGAGTGTCTAACAGGATGTGACTTTTTTTTAAGAGGAAAGAGATACAACCTTCACATACACACTGGAACTAAAACACCACAAGTTGATCACCGTCAGAGCCGGAAAACACCCAACGTAATAACCAGCAAAAACAGTCACCACATTACAGAGTAGAGGAAACCATGGCCAGTGGGAGTGACAGACCTCAGCACTTGGGGACCTGGGAGCAGGAGGGAAAAAAACGCATGTGCCGCGCTGTATTTGTTCTTGATACACATGAGACACCCCACACCACTGCCACCTTTGAGAACTACCAGAAAAACATAGAGAACTTCCCAGGGGCTCATGATAGCAAGTGGGAACAGGCCAGAGAAACCAGAGTAAAAATGAAAATAATAAGGATCTCCTAGGGTTTTTGTAAGAAGAAAGAATAAATAATATTTCAAAGCAACTGGGATATACTACCCCCACTCCACCTATCAATGTTTGGTCCTACCTGCATCTGTGTTTATCATCTTGTGTTAATTTGTCATCATTATCACTTACCAATATTCATTTCTTGAAAGCAACCTATTTTGGGAATGATGGCTCCGTACCACAAATGAGGCTGATTTAATGACTGGCGAGTAGCGATCTAATGGGGATCACGGTGGCTGCAAGCCTGAGCACAGACAGGCGTGGCATGGACCTCCTTTGTGCTGCAGCACTCTGCTAATTGGGTCTAATGAAGGAGTTGGAGGGATTCTCCTTCTGTTTTCCTAACGATATTAATGTCTTCATGAGGTTAATGAAACCGCTAACACGAGCCAACTGTGAATGGCTTTGTGTATAATATAAAACCATCTATTCTGAGTCTTAGCCAAACACGAGGGATTACTACTGTTGTGGCTGGTTTTGTCTATTAATGTATGTAACATCAGGAGTTTTTTTCTTCTTTTTTTCTTCTAAGAGCTAGAATCAAAGACTACTAAGGATCTCATCTGATCCAGAGATTCCTAGACTGGTAGGTGGACACCAGCTGGGGGTGTTTAAAGCTATAGTCCTGGTTTGGTCACATCCTTTATGGTCTCTACTGCCCCCTGCTGGCCTGAAGAGGGAGGAGCAGATCTCCAGCACCCCCATGGGAGATGGCAAGCACCAAAAGACAAGATAAAATATGAACACCTATTATTTACTATCACTTACTATGTGTTTTCTAATTTAATACTCACAACATTCCTGTGGGGTAAGTCTTGTTACTGCCATTTTACAGATGAAGAAACTTAGGTTCAAGTAGTAAGCCAAGTCACCGAAGGACACAGGGCTTGTGAGTGGCAGATCCAGGACAAGGTAGAAATCTGTCTGACTCACTGTTGTTACGCTCCCACCAGGAGACACAGTATAGTGAAAAGTACCCATACTTTAAAACCAGATAAGCTTGAGTTTTTATTTTAATTCCCCAACTTAAGAGCTGTTTAAGATAAACTTTCGGTAAATCATGAAATTTGTTTAAATTTGCTGAGCTTGGTTTCTTCATCTGTAGAATGTGAATCATACCTACCATGGAGGATTGTTGTGAGGGTTAATAATAAAGTAGGCAAAACACAGGACCTGGAGTACAGTGGCTGCCCAATAGACAGTAGGTCCTATTTAGGCCAAAGACAGAAGGTGGACAAGGATCAGCCTTCCTGTGGCTCAGTGGCTGCTTCATTCGGATTCCCAGGAGGTTTGTAACTCAAAGCGCAGGCTCAGAAAATACCAGAATGTTCAAGTGATGATGCCAACACATCTGAATAGCTCCTTTACACTTATAAACCACTTCTGTGTATATTTTATAGGATCTTCACAAATATGTACCTATAGATGCATAAGTATGACACAATTAATTGAGGAAACTCATAATATGCCCAGCATTACACTAAGCATATAAAAAACATTGTTGAATTTCATCTTCATAACAATCCCACAGGTTGGTATTATTTCCCCCCATTATGCAGACAGGTCAAGTAACCATCCCAGAAACACACTGAACTAAGTAGCTAAGACTTAAACACTGGCCAATCTGACCACAAAGCTCATTTCTCTCAACCATCAGGCTACACTGCCTTCTTATGAAGTAGGCAGGGCAAGTATTACATTTTTACTATATACATGAGGATAATCTGATTCACAGAAAGGTAACCAACGTGTTTAAGTATTCGTATGTTGTATTTGTGAAAACTAGGCCTGAATGGTGACCAGGGGTATCCAGCAGTAAGTTCCTTGTCTCTGAAGAAGATCATAACAAAGTAAGATGATTATTTTCCAGGTATGATACAGATAACACTTTTGAATCAAATAAATTACAAGTTTTATTTGGCTATGATTTTTTTCCCCAAACTTCTGACTCTATAACCCCATTTCTAATGTAGAGGGACTCAAAGTCTTAAAACTAAAATCATTTTTTAATTAAGATAGATGTAGAGCAACACTGGCATGGGAAGATTCCAGATGTGTCAGGTTTGCAATGTGACAGCTGGAGAAGAACCTTGTGAGACTAGTCATTGTCCAAAAGCATTAATGTCCAAAGATAAATTCATAATAATGGGAAAAACCAATTATTCATTGAAACTGGAATGAGGAATGAGGTAAGAAAAAAATATATATTATCTCTTTGCAAATATGTCCCAGCACTTTCACTATAAATTAAAATCTATGATAAATCACATATAAATTGGATGGACATCTGCAGCAGAAATTAAATTACCAAAGAAAAACTGAACATTTGGGGAATTTTAAGAACATGGAAACTACTAAGAGAGATGGCTTTCCTTGCAGATTGTTTAACGGATTCATTTCTTATTTAAAATCTTTTAAAGAACAAATGTAATGCTTCCCACTCACTAGCTCCTTTTGAATATGAAGGATTTTTTAAGAACTAGACTGTGAGGACAGGTATCTCCAGCAGTAAATCCAGAAAATGTCATTGTTATAATGTCAGTATGTAAGGACATTGCAACACAGGGACTATAACACATAACTATAATGTCTACATACAAATTATCAAGTTTGGATACAAGTCTGAAACTTGTAACCATAACATATAACAAATCTCAGTTTAGTTATAATTATGAAAATCATGAAATCAGAATGGCCTTCATAAATATGAACTTTCTCATCTTTAAAAATGGTTTAGTTTTCTATATATCTCAAAATGAGTTGTGTATTTAAAATAAACAGTGAGGGGCACCTGGGTGGCTCAGTCGTTAAGCGTCTGTCTTCGGTTCAGGTCATGATCCCAGGGTCCTGGGATTGAGCCCTGCATCGGGCTCCCCACTCAGTGGGGAGGCTGCTTCTCCCTCTCCCAATCCCCCTGCTTGTGTTCCCTCTCTCGCTATGTCTCTCTCTCTGTCAAATAAATAAATAAAATCTTTAAAAAAAATAAAATAAAATAAACAGTGAAAAATACAAATTAACATTTTGTTTCTTAAAAGCTGTATATAAAGGGAAACACTTATTAAATTACTGGAGACCTTGCTATTTAAAATAAACCTATAGCTTGTCCCTTTTTATAAAGTGACAAATAATTTAATGCTCTTCAGTTCCTATTGTTTTATTTTTAATTTTAACTTATATTTTTCTTTTATCATAAATATTTCTTTTCATCCAACCAAGACTCTGAAGGTGATAAAATGTATTAACTGAGAAAAGTCTGCCTTAAACACAAACTTTCCTGCTTTGCAAGGAGAGCTACCCTTTCTGTGACTACAGCATGAATGAAGACACACTTGGCCATTCAGCAACACTGGGCCAGGAAGTTGCCTGCATCTCATAAACCACTACGAGTCACCACAACATAAGAACAAGACAGAAATGGCAAGTGTCCAGCAGCTAAGAAGGAAATCTCTCATCTATTGTGAGATGCTTCCATATCAGGGGCAAGGGGAGTCCTCTTGACAACCAATGGACATCCCAAATTCCCAGCCTCTCCTCTCCAAACCTGTGCCATCTCCTGACCAACTGAGAGGCATGATTTTATGCTATACTCCATACTCCCTTCACAGGTTATTATTTCTGCTCTTTCCCATTCCTGCTGATGGTATCATGTACGTAAGACTTTCTTCTATCCCCAATAGTGAGTCTCTTGGCAAAGAAGCAAACATAGGTATTTCTTTAGGTGTGTCTTGAGAGGTATAGAAACTGGGAGTTAGGAGAGCTCTGTTTAGAAAAGCCAAAGCAGACCCAGGTGCTCTCCATACCTTGGGTTGGACCATTGCCCCTGAAGCAGGCAAATGGGCCCAGGGTGTCCATGTGTCAGAACAAAGCCTTATCTTTCTCCTAGCAAGGAAGCTTTCAGAACCCAGCCAGTACAGTAGCTGTCCACTGGACCAAAGGAAATGTCCAGCTTCAATCTTTGCCAAGTGTGAGGATAATTTTCTCATTTCAGTGTGTACTTTTGTCTGAGTGAATAAATTCCTCTCTTCTAGAAAAGAAGGCTGGGGAAAATGCTTTTATTTTCAGAAATCTTTAAGAGGTAAAATTCCCCCAGGCAGCCCAGAGAGGGAAATCCATCAATGAGACACCAGAGCTAAGATTTCACTTTATAACAGGTGTGAGCTGGGAGAGAAGCATGGTAGGGACTCACTTACCCCTACAAGGTCTCAGACTAGAATATCGAGGGAGCAGAGACTGCATTCCATAGTAGGGCACTCCAGGATTCTGCCTCGGAACATAAGAAGTCTAACCCAGGGAGCAAGACACATCTTTCTACAGCACCTTGCTGAGCTGTAGTCTATAAAACAGAATTAGTGCTTTTTCCTAATTGTATAACATTGAATAAATGTTAATGAGTATTATTACTATCTGGAATAAATACACTAGAACTTAAAAGGGAAATGTGCCAAAGTTGTATGGTGTGCTATGAAGATTGGACCTATATTTAGAAGACCTGGGCTCTAGCATTGCCTTATACTACTACGTTCCCAGCACTCTCTCTAGCTCTCAGTTTCCTCATCTGTAAAACAAAGTGATCAAAAAGTTGTGAATTGGCAGCCCCTGGGCTGACTGCCCCAAGTTTTTCCTAAAAGTTTAATTTAATCATCTTTATATGAGGCACATGTTATACAGGCAGCCAGAGCCCCATCACTTTTTTATCTCATACCTTTCCTCCTTTACACATTTATGATACCAACCTAGCCCTGAAGCATTTGTGGTAGAAATTTAAAAATCTCAAAGACTGGGGCACCTGGGTGGTTCAGTCGTTAAGCGTCTGCCTTCAGCTCGGGTCATGATCCCAGGGTCCTGGGATTGAGCCCCACATCGGGCTCCCTGCTTGGCGGGAAGCCTGCTTCTCCCTCTCCCACTCCCCCTGCTTGTGTTCCCTCTCTCGCTGTGTCTCTGTCAAATAAATAAAATCTTTAAAAAAAAAATCTCAAAGACTATTTCCCAGTCTTAAAAAAAACTACGGATTTTGACCCAGGCAGCCATAACTGATATTCCCGTGTTCCCTCCCTATGTGAATATCTCAGCTTGAGCTGCATTTTGAAAATGAAGAGATAAAGGCAGTCCAGCAGGAGGAAGGAAAAGTATGTTAAAGTATGACACTGGGAAGTTTCATGCCACGATTTCAAGATACAAGCAGTTGGGCATGACTAGACAGAAGGGTGTAGGGCTAGAAGTAAAGGGAATAGAAAAGTTGAGGTGGGATGCATAGCAAGAGACAAATACTGAAAGGAATTGTGAGCTAAGCTGAAGATCCTGAACTTTGTCCTGAAAACTGAAGAGATGGCAGAGGGAGAAGGGAAGGGTCACTGAAGGTTTTTAACCTGTTGGATTTCTATTTTAAGCCTCTCCACTCTGGAGGCTGCGTGGAAGATGGACAAGTACTTTTCCCAAGAGTAAAATAAGTTGGTGTAGAACAAGGGTTCACACTGCTGGTTGCATATTAGAACCACCTGAGAAACTTGTAAAAGTGCTGCTAACCTAGCCTCGTGCTAAGAGATTTTTATTTAATTGAGGGGGTAGAAACAGGTAAGGTATTTTTTTCTTACCTGTGAAAACCTTAGAAACTCTTCTCACTCTGAAATTCTATCAACTATGTCAAAGAAGATTCCTACCATTCAAAGGGAAGCGTGGTAAAAAGCCATTTCCTTTGTATCTTCAGACCCCAAATCTGGAACAGTGTGTGGAAAGCACCTCCAAACAGTTTGTATCACTCTTCTTCTTTAAATTGGTTTTATTCTTAGGCATATCAGTCTTTACTCTGAAAAAGCACAGAATTATTTCAGAGAATGATTTCAAACTTCTATTTTAGAATTTCACACTGTAAATCATTTAGATGTGAAAGAATACCAGCACCTCCCAAATAAACGGAAAGCTAATGTGAAATTAGAGCAAAACCTATTTACATCTTATAAAGGATTGTTTTTAATCAATCAGCCAATGAGCATATACATAAAGCACCTTAGTGCTTTATACATATACACAAAACCCTAGTCTGTGTAATATTTTCCAAAATGAGTTACTCCAGCATGGTAGGAAAGCAGCTCCCTACTCATTTTCTGATTCTCTCTTTCCCGAGCCCAAACCTGAAGACAATCGCTTGTTTGCTTGCTTGCCTATTTTCAAGGCTAATATTTATAGAGCACTTCCTATGAGCTAGGCATTGTGCCAAAGACTTTACAAGTAAGTATTTATCGCCATTTTATTAATGTGGAAACTGCAAAAGGAAAAATAACGCACTCAAAGACACAGAGCTTGTAAGAAGTAATGCTAGAATTTGAATCCAAGTTCATCCTCCCAAATCCATGTGCTTCACCACTACCCTGCAGGGTACGGCCATTCCTCCCAACTCTCTAATTACATCTTGTCACCCACCCACACCCCCAAAACCCTCGAACCCCCTGCCCTGACCTGTGGAGCAGGATTCTACTTTGACTTCGCTTGAAGTTTGTGAAAAGGTAAATTAAGAGTAGACACACATATAACCCGGATCACCCGGTCCTTACTGTGGGGCGATCCCTCAGATTGCTGAAGCAGGGCGCCCTCTGCTGTTTAAGATGATGTACGTGTGGGTTAAGAACACAGGGCCAGGAAGATTCAGAGGGTCTCCTTATAATGAGGAGACCTAAGTTTGAGATGAATTTGTCCCTTATAAACAAATAACTGTACCTCCCGCTCATAAAGACAATACTCCGGCTCCCCCCACCAAAAAAGGCTTCAACCCAAAGAAGCAAAAGATACCCATCTCAGTTTTCAAGATACTGTCCAAATTCGAAGAATTTACAAGTAAATACTTACTTGTAAAGAATCATTACAGTGGTCCTCAAATTAGTCTCCACCCCTTAGATTAGATGTTATTTTCCTGTGTTCACGCTGTTCACATTAAACAGAAGTTTTAACCTCTATGGCTACTGCCATCTTCTAAAAGTGCGAGAAGGAATGCCTATATTAAGCATTAAAATAATGCTGAACTTGCTGCTAAGAATTACACAGCCCTGGATGCTTTCTTTACCCAGAAATTATAAAACATTTAGGGACCCCTGGGGCAAGTTAATCATAAAATATTCAGAAACATCTGTGCCCTATTATATACTGCCAGGCTAGACCCAGAAAATACGGCGCCTCTATCTCGGGCTGCCCTGCATCACGTGGGCGGGCACGTGGCGGCTGGAAGCGCTGCTCGGCAGTCCTTTGCCTCCATCACCCTCTTTCTCCCTCAGTCCTTCGCCCCAGCACCTCAGTCACGGGGCTACCAATACAAGCTGATGATTAGGTTTGTGCTCAAAGTCTCTGCGGGCAAAGCAATTTCTAACAAATGCCCCCAGGTCCTGTGGGGGCTGGGGTTGTGGGCCTCACCTCAGGAACTTACGCAGCTGAGTGGTAGGGAGACAAGGTCACACTGCGGACGGAACTGCAGCGAGGACGGTGAGAGCGCCCCCTCCCTGCCTGGAGTCTGCGCATGCACAGGCACTAGCGCATGTGCAAGCTTCAGGCTGCTCCGCCCCAGAAACTGACAGAATCCCATAGGAAGGGTAACAGTCTAGAGGTGAAGACCTGTGCGTTCTGTCAGGCGACCAGTCAATAAATGCATAATCAACACCTCTGTGCCAGGCTCAGTACCAGGCTCTGGCTTCTAGTCCTGATCTAGCTGCCTCGTGACCCTAATACCTCTGTGCCCATCAGTGTGGTTTTCAGGATGGGGGTGCAGGGACAAGACAGTCACCTGGAGAGCTGTTGTAAGCTACATGCCCTTCCTATCACCAAATTCTGGTAAACAGCTGCCCTCTCCACCACACTCTCCTCCCATCCCCAACTACATGTTTATTTCTCAAAGGATATAGCCTGTCCCCTTCAAGAACTACTGGATTAGATTTTTTGTAAGCAAAATGACCATACACCCAGTTTGTCCAGGACAGTCCCACTTTACACCTGTTCTCCTGGCTATTTTATTAATAACATCCTTTTTCATTCTCAAACCTGTCCTAGTTTAGGAATGTACATTATATGGTCACCCTATACAAGGTCCTTTCCAGATTAAATGTAACTTTAACCACCCACACCAAAGATTTCAGGGCTCTTAGAAACTTCCCTACAAAAACCTCTCCAATTATTTTGAGAGTCCCTATCAAGATGTCTTATCACACTGCGTTTCTATTAGACAGCATTGTTTTAGACCCTTGCTATTCAAAGTGTCCTTCACAGACCAGCAACTTGACTATCACCTGGAAGCTGTAGAAATTAGGATCTCAGACCCCATCACAGGTCCAGTGAATTAGAGTCTGCAGTTTAATAATATCCCTGGGTGATTCATCTCTACATTGCAGTCTGAAAAGCACAAAAGACATACTGACGGCCAACAGACACCTGAAAAGATGCTCAATATCACTAATCATCAGGAAAATGCAAATCAAAACCACAATGCAATATCACCTTACACCTGTCAGAATGGCTAGATTCAAAAAGAGATAACAAGTGTTGGTGAGGATATGGAGAAAAAGAAACCCTCATGCACTGTTGGTGGGAATGTAAATTGCAGCCACTGTGGAAAACAATATGGAGGTTCCTCAAAAAATTGAAAATGGAAGTACTATATGATCCAGAAATACCATATAATTCCAATTCCACTACTGGGTATTTACCCAAAAAAATCAAAAACACGGGGGTGCCTGGGTGGCTCAGTCAGTTGGGCAACTGCCTTCAGCTCAGGGCATGATCCCAGGGTCCTGCGATTGAGCCCCACATCAGGCTCCCTGCTCAGAGGAGTGTCTGCTTCTCCCTTCCCCTCTGCCTGCCGCTCCCCCTGCTTGTGCTCTGTCTCTCTCTCTCAAATAAATAAATTAAATCTTAAAAAAAAAAACTAATTCCAAAAGATATATGCACCCCTATGTTTATTGCAGCATTATTTACAATAGTCAAGATATGGAAGCAACCCAAGTGTCTATCAGATAAATGGATAAAGAAAATTTTGTATATATATCTGTATCTATAGATTTAGATATCGTGCTATTTGCAGCAACATGAACGGACCTACACAGTATGATGCTAAGTGAAATAAGTCTGACAAAGACAAATACCATATGATTTCACTTATATGTGGAATCTAAAAAACAAAATGAACAAACAAAGCAGAAACAGACCCAGAAATACAGAGAACTAATGGTTGCCAGAGGGAAGGGGGATGGGGAATGGGCAAAGTGCGTGAAAGTGAGTGGGAGGTACAGGCTTCCAGTTATGGAATGAAGAAGTCATAAGGATGAAGAGTACAGCATAGGGATTATAGTCAATGGTATTATAATAGCATTGACTAGTGACATATGGCAGCTACATTTGTGGTGAGCACAGCATAATGTATAGAATTGTCAAATCACTATGTTGTACACCTGAAATTATTGTAACATTGTGTGTCAACTATACTTCAATAAAAAAAATTCTCACTACATTAAAAACATTTTGAAAAGTACAGTTCAGGGGTCAAACTTTTTCTTTAAAAGGCTGGATCGTAAATATTTCAGGCTTTGTGGGTCATACAGTCTTGGTCACAACTACTGAACTCTGTCATTATATATAAATGAGTGAGTGTGGCCGTGTTCCCTTGAAATTATTTACAAAAACAGGCCATATAGTTTGTCCATCCCTGGGCCAGACCAGTGGTTTCTCAAATGTTAGCATTCATTAGCATTCGTGGGGAGCCTGTTAAAACTTGCTTGCTGGGCCCCAACCTCAGAGTTTCTGTTCAGTAGGTTTAAGGAAGGGTCTGGGAATTTGCATTTCAAGCAAGTTTCCAGGGGAGGCCAAAGCTGCTGGACAGGAGATCACAATTTGAGAATCACTACCCTAGAGTTATGGTTTTCAACTCTGGCTGTAGGTAAGAATTATTTAGGAGTCTTTTTTAAAATATCCATGCCGGAGTCTCACTACAGACCAGACAAATCACACTCTCTAAAGGTGGGGCCTGGCGGCATTGATATTTTTTAAAAGCTCCGCAGGTAAAAGGTAAAAGATTTATTTTTTTTTTTTAAGATTTCATTTATTTGACAGAGGGAGAGACAGCTAGAGAGGGAACACAAGCAGGGGGAGTGGGAGAGGGAGAAAAGGCTCCTGGCAGAGCAGGGAGCCCAATGCGGGGCCTGATCCCAGGACCCTGGGATCATGACCTGAGCTGAAGGCAGATGCTTAACGACTGAGCCACCCAGGCGCCCCATAAAGGTAAAGGATTTATTTGATTTGAAGAGAAATGCCTGGGTGACTCAGTAGGTTAAGCGTCCAACCCTTGGTTTCGGCTCAGGTCATGATCTCAGGGTCCTGAGATGGAGCCCTGCATCAGGCTCCCCGCTCAACAGGGAGTCTGCTTGTCTCCCTCCCTCTCTGCCCCTCCCCCAGGCTCGTGTGTGTGTGTGTGTGTGTGTGTGTGTGTGTGTGTGTGTGTGTGTATGCGCACACGTACCCTCTCTCTCTCCCTCTCTCATAAATAAATAAATCTTAAAAAAAAAGTTCCCCAGGTAATTCTAATGTGCAACCAAGTATCTGCACATTACGAAATTACCTTCTATTCCCTAAATGACAATGGCAAAGTGTTAGGAAGACAGAAATGTTAATGAACTAATTTACAATTATCTGTGAAAAACCTATTGCACCTTAACACACAAAAGACAAGTATTTTACAAGGGGATTCCTTCTTAAGACTCTCAAATTGGTAAAACAGACAGTGTGACTAAACACTATTTAAAACTTTCAGGTTGTTTGGGGAGGCATTTTTAAGTGAGCAGGAAGAAACATAGGTTATCACGATTTGCATTCCCACCCTGTTTCAGTTTTCGATTCACAACTGAACAACTAACTCAACGGCAAGTACCAAGACTTGACTCCTAGTTCTGAGCTTACAGATAAACCAGCTGTGTGACCTTGGATAAGTCTGTTGAGCTTGTGCTTTCTTGACTATGAGAGGGTTTGGCTTGTGTCCTTTCCACCTCTACATGACTTTGCTTTATGATTTGCATTTTATGAATCATGACTTTCTATAAACATTTCAAGATTTTTCTCTCCAGCAGCAGCAGTGCGTATTGTATCAATAGGATCAAGGCCAAGAGTAAAAGCAACTACTTATACAGAGATGCCCTGTATTTGATTTTTGTTTCTGGGGCAGCAAATCCTGAGCCCCATGTAACTTGCCATCTTTGTGGACCATTCTTAGAAATCAGAATCATGGCCAGGGCCAGTATCAAGTGGAAATTTCAGCTACTGGGCCAAGTTCTCAGCTATTTTGAATAGTGGTATGGGGGATGGGAAGAGAAGAGAGTGAATAATCTCAGCCATGGACAAAGAGAATAAAAACAAAGTCCTAGGATATAAGAGGTTTTATCCTTGGGCTAAGGAAAGAGCAGAACAGACCCAAAAGAAGTCAACAGAGATATCTCAGCAATGGTATGAGAATAGAGGTCAAGTGGGAAATGACAATGGCTACATACAGTGGGAGAGGGAATAAGGACACTCATTTGAACCAGAGGAAAATAGAAGGAAAGGTGGTAGACATATATATGACTTCCTGCATCTATATTCTTTGGGAAAACCCAGTGAACAAAGGTGCTCCTATTACTGCACAGGAAGACTTTGGACATTAGGAGTCATAATTTCTATGTGGGCTTTTATGGAAGACATTTTATTATACTTCACTAGATATGTGAAAAACATATTTTTATGTTTTTTGAAATTTAATATATTAGTCTCTTAGATGTTCTTTCTACTGAATAGGCTTTTCTGTATCATGCACATTGGGAACTAGTTTTCCAATGAGATACTTACCGTTTACTACTCTAAATAATCTCAATTTAACAAGAAATTAATTAAATGGATATAGTGAAAAAACAAGTGGAATGATCATAACAGCAGTCTAGTAATTCCATCTTTTATCAACAATGGATGTGAATCAATAGAGGGTAAGCCAATCTCTTTGACTGAGTCTTGAGAACCAAAATGAGATTCTAAAAACTGAAAAGTTACTGATTTAGCTGAATATTACTAAGCATTCCCGTTACTCAGCAGGGAGAAAATGTGAAAAAGATATGAAAGTGACAGTTATTGAAGAAAACAGAAGCATTACATGTTTATGCTCCAATAAAGTACAAATTTGTGTTAGCATTTCTTTTAATGTGAAATAGGAAAATATGTTATACATTAATCTCCAACTTGATTTTTTCACATAATATCATTGGAATCCTTGCAGTTCAATTATGTAAATCTGATTTACTCTTTTTAATTTCGGTATAACAGTTTGTAGTAAAGATTATTATAAATTATCCAACTATTCTCCTCTTACTGTTCATTCAAGTTGTTTCCAGCTTGTTTTTTGCCAGTGCAAACATTAAATAAATATCCTTATTCATACATCCTTAAACGCTTGCACTTTTGCTCTTTAGTGAAAATTACCAAAAGGGATTACAGGATCAAATGATATGATGTATTTTAAACCTTCACAGATATTGTCAGATGTTTTCCCCAAAAGTTCTAGCTATTCAAATTCCAACCAGCAAAGTACAACAACCCATTTTGTATTTTCACCAACACTTAATGTTTTCAAAGTGTCCCATTTTTACAGGACTAATGGTTTAGTTCTTATTTCCCTGAATACTGGTGAAATAAAGCATCTTTTCATGTCTTTACTAGGTATCTGCACTCTTCTTTTTGTGAATTATCCGTGCATATATTTTGCCCATTTTTTTATTACATCATTTGCCTGATACTTTTCTTTTTAATTTTTTAAATTTTATTATGTTATGTTAGTCACCATACAATACATCATTAGTTTTTGATGTGGTGTTCCACGATCCATTGTTTTCGTATAACACCCAGTGCTCCATGCAGTACGTGCCCTCCTTAATACCCATCACCGGGCTAACCAATCCCCCCTCCCCCCTCCCCTCTAAAACCCTGTTTGTTTCTCAGAGTCCATAGTCTCTCATGGTTCATCTCTCCCTCTAATTCCCCCCCGCCCCGCCATTTTTCCCTTCCTTCTGCTAATGTGCTCCATGCTATTCCTTATGTTTCACAAATAAGTGAAACCATATGATGATTGACTTTCTCTGCTTGACTTATTTCACTTAGCATAATCTCCTCCGGTCCCATCCATGTTGATGTAAAAGTTGGGTATTCATCCTTTCTGATGGCTGAGTAATATTCCATTGTATATATGGACCACATCTTCTTTATCCATTCATCTGTTGAAGGGCATCTCGGCTCTTTCCACAGTTTGGCTATTGCGGACATCGCTGCTATGAACATTGGGGTGCATATGGCCCTTCTTTTCACTACATCTGTGTCTTTGGGGTAAATACCCAGGACTGCAATTGCTGGGTCATAGGGTAGCTCTGTTTTTAAATTTTTGAGGCACCTCCACACTGTTTTCCAAAGTGGCTGTACCAACTTGCATTCCCACCAACAGTGTAAGAGGGTTCCCCTTTCTCCACAACCTCTCCAACATTTGTTATTTCTTTCCCTGTCCATTTTTGCCATTCTAA
>NW_022589724.1:3455886-3490440 GCF_004348235.1 Phoca vitulina | reverse complement strand
GTACTGCATGGAGCACTGGGTGTTATACGAAAACAATGGATCGTGGATCACTACATCAAAAACTAATGATGTATTGTATGGTGACTAACATAACATAATAAAATTAAAAAAAAAAAAAAAGATCATAGCATGCTGGAACTCAAAAGGTCTTAGAGAGTAATAGCTATCACTTAGAGTGCTCACTATACAAGAGGCACTATTCTAAGAGCCATGCATACAAATTAACACACTCAACCCTGACCACTCTAAAGTAGATTCTATCTTCATTACAAAGATCAGGGAACTGAGGCACAGTGAGGTTAGGTTAAATTGCCTATGTCACACAAAAATATATTCTAGGATTGAAATGGATGTTGTCTGGCACCAAAGTCCCCTTGACACCCATGCTCTGCCTCTCCATCATCATCTGTACATCAGGTCCTCTTAAAAACAAACAAGTACCATTCTCACTGTGGAAAAATTAGCGCAGATTACAAAAGCAATACATCATTCATGAATCTGTCTTTTATTTTTATTTATGGTGTTTCCGACCTGAGGGAACATTTTACTCTTTATGTACCAAATCTTCCATTGTGTATTTTATGGTTTCTGCCCGAACTGGCATACTTAGATTCTCATACTTCTAGATGATAGGTAGATATAGTCACCTATATTTATTTCAGTACCTCTATATTTATTTACTTATTCTATAGCCTATTTATTTCAATTCTTTTGAAACATTTATATCTCTAATTCAAGTGGAATTTATTTTGATGTGGTATGAAGTAACATTTCCAAAATTGTTTAGTCTGCTCTCCACCCTGATTTATGATACATTCAATCTTTTCCTGTTGATTTTAAATGTAACCTTTATCACACGAATCTGTTTCAGGACTCTTCTTCAATATGTCTCTCATTAGGACCTTTTTTTTTCCATATTCGAATTTTTATTTTAGTATTTCAAGTTTTTTTCAAGTTTTAGTTAATTAACATATACTATAATATTAGTTTCAGGAATAGAATTTAGTGATTTATCACTTACATATAATACTCAGTGCTCATCACAACAAGTGCCCTTCTTAATACCCATCACCTATCTAGCCCATCCCCCCACCCACCTCCCCTCCAGCAACCCTCAGTTTGTTCTCTATAGTTAAGAGTCTCTCATGGTTTGCCTCCCTCTCTTTTTTTTCCTTTCCCCTATGTTCATCTGTTTTGTTTCTTAAATTCCACATATGGGTGAAATCATATGGTATTTGTCTTTCTCTGACTGACTTATTTCACTTAGCATAATACACTCTAGCTCCATCCATGTCGTTGCAAATGGCAAGAGTTCAATCTTTTTGATGGCTGAGTAATATTCCATTGTATGTATAAACCACATCTTCTTTATCCATTCATCAGTCAATGGACATTTGGATTCTTTCCATAACTTGGCTATTGTTGATAATCCTGCTATAAATAAGAAATCATCAAAATCCTAGAGGAGAACACAGGCAGCAAACTCTTTGACATCAGCCATAGCAACTAACTTCTTAATAGACACGTCTCCGGAGGCAAGGGAAACAAAAGCAAAAATGAACTATTGGGACTTCATCAAGATAAAAAGCTTCTGCACAGTGCAGGAAACAATCAACAAAACTAAAAGGTAACCTATGGAATGGGAGAAGATATCTGCAAATGACATATCTGATAAAGGATTAACATCCAAAATCTTTGAAGAACTTAACAAATTCAACAACCAAAAAACAAAAAATCCAGTGAAGAAATGGGCAGAACACATGAATAGACATTTTTCCAAAAAAGACATACAGATGGCTAAAAGACACAGGAAAAGATGCTCAACATCACTCATCATCAGGGAAATACAAATCCATATTCTAATTTTTAATACATTTTAATATTTTATTGGGGATACACCCTTCTAAATTATCACTCCTTTGTGAAGTTTTCCTCAATATCTGGAAAATAATTGATACCATTTGATATATTCTCTCATTCAAGAATTTGGTGTGTCTGTACATGTTTTCAAGTCTCCCTTTCATGACCTTCAGAAAGTGCATATTTAAAGGAAATAGTTTTATAGTGTTTTATGGATTATTAGAGTAAGCCGTTCTAACTATGTTAAAAATCATATACTATATTCAATAAAAGTGGTGAAAGCGGACATCTTTGTCTTGTTCCTGACCTTAGGGGAAAAGCTCTTAGTTTTTCACCATTATGATGTTGGCTGTGGTTTTTTCATATAAGGCCTTTTTTATGTTGAGATATGTTCCCTCTAGACCTACTTTGCAAAGGCTTTTTCTCATCAATGGATGTTGTACTTTGTTAATTTTTTTTTTTTGCATCTATTGAAATGATCATATGGTTTTTATCCTTTCTCTTATTGATGTGACATATCATGTTGATTGTTTTGCAAATATTAAACCACCTTTGTGTCCCAGGAATAAGTCCCATTTGATTGTGGTACATGATTTTTTTAATATACTGTTAGATGTCCACTCTCACCACTGTCATTTAACATAGTACTGGAAGTCCTAGCCATAGCAATCAGACAACAAAAGGCATCCATATCAGCAAGGAAGAAGTAAAATTTCCACTATTCACAGATGACATAATACTAAATATAGAAAATCCTAAAGACTCCACCAAAAAATACTAAAACCGAAAAATGAATTCAGTAAAGTCACAGGGTACAAAATCAATGTACAGAAATCTGTTGTGTTCCTATACATTAATAATGAAGCAGTAGAAAGTGAAATTAAGAAAATAATCCCATTTACAATTGTACCAAAAACAATAAAATATCTAGGAATAAACTTAAGCAAAGAGGTAAAAGACCTGTACTTTAAAAACTATAAAACACTGATGAAAGAAATTCAAGATGACAGAAAGGAATGGAATGACATACTCATGGGTTGGAAGAACAAATATTGTTAAAATGTCTCTACTACACAAAGCAATCTACAGATTTAATGCAATCCCTATCAAAATACCAACAGCATTTTCATAGAACTAGACCAAAAAATTCTAAAATTTGTATGGAACCACAAAAGACCTCAAATAGCCAAAGCAACCTTGAAAAAAGAAAAACAAAACTAGAGGTATCACAATTCCAGATTTCAAGTTATATTACAAAACAGTAGTAATCAAAACAGTATGGTACTGGCATAAAAATTGACACATAGATCAATGGAACTGAACAGAAAACCCAGAAACAAACTTATAATTATATGGTCAATTAATCTTTGACAAAGGAGGAATGAATATACAATGGGAAAAAGACAATCTCTTCAACAAATTGTGTTGGGAAAACTGGACAGCAACATGTCAAAGAATGACCATTGGACCACTTTCTTACACCACACACAAAAATAAACTCAAAATGGATTAAAGACCTAA
Source organism: Phoca vitulina (assembly GCF_004348235.1). NCBI lineage: Eukaryota > Metazoa > Chordata > Mammalia > Carnivora > Phocidae > Phoca > Phoca vitulina. The sequence goes on along the minus strand of NW_022589724.1, from coordinate 3,487,059 downwards.
ATGTAAGACCCAAAACCATAAAAATCCTCGAGGAGAGCACAGGCAGTAATCTCTCTGACATGGGCTATAGCAACATTTTTCTAGATATGTCCCCTGAGGCAAGGGAAATAAATGCAAAAATAAACTATTAGGACTTCATCAAGATAAAAAGCTTCTGCGCAGCAAAGGAAACAATCAACAAAACTAAAAGGCAACCTATTGAATGGGAGAAGATATCTGCAAATGATATATCAAATAAAGGGTTAGTATCCAAAATATATAAAGAACTGATACAACTCAACACCCAAAAAACAAATAATCCAATTAAAAAATGGGCAGAAGACATGAACAGATATTTTTCCAAGGAAGACATATAGATGGCCAACAGACACATGAAAAGATGCTCAACATCACTCAACATCAGGGAATGCAAACCAAAACTACAATGAGATATCACCTCACACTGTCAGAATGGCTAAAATCAACAACACAAGAAACAAGTGGATGTGCAGAAAAAGGAACCCTTTTGTACCATTGGTTGGAATGCAAATTGGTGCTACTGTAGAAAACTGTATGGAGGTTCTTCAAAAACTTAAAAATAGAACTACCCTACGACCCATCAACCACACTACTGGACATTTACCCCCAAAATACAAAAACACTAATTCGAAGGAATACATGCACCCCTATGTTTATTGCAGCATTATTTACAAGAGCCAAGCTATGGAAGCAGCCCAAGTATGTACTGATAAATGAATTGATAAAGAAGAAGTGGTATATATATATACAATGTAAGATTATTCGGCCATAAAAAATGAATGAAATCTTGCCATTTGCAATAACATGGATAGAGCTAAAGAGTTTAATGCTGAGTGAAATAAGTCAGTCAAAGACAAATACCATATGATCTCGCTCATATGTGGAACTTAAGAAACAAAACAAACAAGCAGAGGAAAAAAGAGAGAGAGAGAGAAACCAAGAAACAGACTCTTAACTATAGAGAACTAACTGATAGCTACCAGAGAGGAGTTGGGTGGGGGGATGGAGGAAATAGTGGGTGGGGATTAAAGAATACACTTATCATGATGAAAAAAAAAATTTTTTTAACTATATATTATAAGAAGTATATAGAAGAGAGAGCACCATCCTGCCTCCCTACCCAGGGATAACCACTGCTTTCATTTTGACATATATACTTCCATTTCTCTTTTCTATGCACACACACACACAACTGAAATTACATATTTTATACAATTTGAAACTTAATTTCATTTAATAATATATTATGAGTTTGTTTACTACAATAAAAAAACTGCACTTATCTAGGTCCAATTTCTAAACAATTAAGTCCTGGTTCTCCTGCCCAGTGTTTGTCTAAGGCACACATTCTATATTAGTAATAATATAATGACTACATTCTATTCCATTATATGGATATTCTACACTTTAACCAATTCCCTATATTGGAGAGTGAGATGGCTTCCCATTTTTATTACCATATATGACTTTGAAATATATATCCTTTATATTCATCCTTGCAAAGTTCTCCAATTATTTGCTTTGAATGAATGGGTTAGATGTAGAATTAATGGCTATGTGTAGTATAGTATATACACACTGCTCAAGCTTTTTGTAGATATTGCTGGGCAATCCTGTAAAAGCTGATTCTAAGTTTTACTCCCACATAAATATCAAGAGTTCCTGTCTCTTTGCAGTCACATCACTAGGTATTAAGTGTCTTTTAAATCTTTGCCAATCTAATGGGGAAAAGCAGATTTCACTGTTGCTTTAGTCATTTCTATCCAGCACAAAAAATGCCATGATAATTAAGGCTTTATTGTAGAAGTACTTTATATTAATAAAATTAACCTTTTTTCATCAAATATTTAAATTACCTGATAATATTACAATTTTTTTATTTTTATTTACAAAAGTATTTTTGCCCATTTTCTTCTTTCAGCTTTAATAAGGTAATTTTTAATTGGATGTGTCTGTTGTAGATACAAGTAATTAGATTATATTTTATATGCAATCTGAGAGTCTTGGTCTTTTAATAAGGAGATTTTACTCATTTTTATTTACTATCATAACTGGCATGTGGCTTTACTAGATTTTCACTGGTGTCTTGGAAGCACTGATCTACTTATAGTTCCATTAAGTTACTTTTACTTTTCAAAAATACCTTAAACTGTTAAAAATATTAAAACTGTTAAATATGTTAAAAATATTTTAAACATTAAAATGAAAAACTATGGAGTCCACTGTAATTAAAATTTTAGCATAATTTTACATATTGCTACTTTTCTAATCATCTAACTTTCTATTATTTATATTCTCCACCTGTTACCATTTTTACTTTAATTTTGTTTTCATGAAAACCATTTTGACATTTGCGTTCAGCTTTTTAATCTGCTTTGCTGTGTTTAATATGTTCTAGTGCTCACTACTGACTTTGCATACTCCCACAGACACTGGGGAGGCCTGCTGATCATACAAAACTGGGTTTTATCACACCTGCTCAGTAGAACAGAGCATCATCCTAAGGAGGTCTCAGTGGGGTCTCCTAAAGGGAAGAGGAGCTTAGTGAGGAAAGTTTCAAGGTTTCAGAGGCTGGTGTTAGTCACAGAGTTTCAAGTGGAAGTAAGTAGGGTCCAGGCAGGAATTGGTCAGAATTTATAACTGGGCCAGTTGCTGGAATAATCAGGGGCCTTATCTTTGGAACACAAGTCTACTTGTGTGGAGTTACTGTGAAAACACTTTGTCTGTGGTCTTATCAGTTTGTCTGTGGGTCTAAATGAACTGGTGTTAAAACAGTTGGGATTCAGCGCTGCACTTGGCGGTTTTACACAGTCTGTTTGCCAGCCAATTATGTTTTCTGTTTATTACTGCAAATCACTATTTTTTCTTCATGTATTTGTTATTTAGAATATGCCTTCAAATATTATTTTAAAAGTAAAACATTTTCTGAGCCCTTGAATACATGGGTTTTCTTCTCTTACTCCACTGCTTATTTGGGTACAAATTTCTTGGTCACAACCTCTTTCCCTCAAAATTCTGTAAATGTTTTTCCATTGTCTTCTGACATTTAATGATACAGAAAAAGAAACTCTGAGGCCAGTGGTTTTTTTTCTTTCTTTTTTTCCCCCCTCTTGAATACTTGAGAATTTATTTCCCTTTCATTCAAAAACTTTGTTGGTCTATGTTTAACTGTGGATTTCTTTTTAGATCTTGTCTGGAGCACTAGAGCCCTATTTTGTCTATATACAAAGATATCTTTTCAACCCAGGAAAATGAAGTACAATTTTTATTGTATCAATATACAATTTTTTTATCAATTATAACTCTGATAATTGTTTCTGTTCTATTTGTTTATTTTTCCCTTCAGGAATACCTAGAATTCCTAGGGTTGCTCATCAATCTCTGTTTTCTACATCTTTACTATCTATGTTTCTTTCATCTGTTCTTTCACTCTATATTCTGTGAATGTTCCTAGGTTTGTGTTCTCCTAACTATTTCAGTCTTCAGTAGTGCTAATTCTGCTATAGGTCTCTCCAAGGCCGTATGGAGCATTAGAAAGTGCACTCCCTCTGAACCACCTGGATTGGAAATCTGGTTTTTCTCTTAACCAACTCTGTGACCTTAGCTGCATTTCTAATCCTCTTCATACTTTGGTTTTTCTCATCTGCCTAATAGAGATAATAATAGGTACTGTTACATAGAGTTGAACACAATGAGTTAATACACGTAAAGCAAAGTTGACACTCAAAAATTACTAGCTATTGTTATCAATTCTGCTATTGCATTTCCTTTTTTTACAATTATATTTTAATCAGATCTATTTTCCTCTTCATTTTATCCTCCTATCCTTTCACCTCAATCTGTTCTCTAATTATGATTTCTTTTCTCAGCTCACAAATCTTAAGGATGTAAATGAAGGATATAAAATAAATACCTGAAATCTTCTTAATCCCACAGTATTTCATTTTCAGAAATGTGCTCTTCTTCTGAGTCTTCAGGATCATATTTACTCTCCCCTATTTTATAATATTTTTTCCAAATGTCCCATGTTGAGTTTTGGGCTTTTATCTTTAGATGTAGTGAGATTTTTTAAATGAAGTATTTGCCAAAAATCAGGTAAATCGATTTCCCTTGCCCACTTTTTAATTGGGCGCTGGATCTTTCTTACTCAAATCTATAGCTGGAGAGTTGGTTAGATAATAGGTTAGCAATGGGTTATACTGTCTCCATCCCGGCTTCTAACAGACAACTCTTCTATTCTGAGATGAGGGGTTCTCCTTGCCCCCACCTGGATCTCTGACATACTGAACCAATCCAATGAATAAAAACCACTTCCCCCAGCATGAACTGAAACAACCTTCTATCTTCCAGTCTCCTCCTTTAAGCATAATGCTTTACCTGTTGGAATCTACACATCATCATCATTATTAACAACTACCATATCTTGAATGTTTACCATGTGCCAACACTATATAGGACACTTTATATCTCGAATCCATACAATAATTCCACAAGATAAATATTACTGTCTCCATATTAATAGCAGATGGGGAAACAAGCTCAGGAAGAGTAAGTCACATTCCCAAAGCCTCTCAGCTATTAAGTGGAAGAGGTAAGATTCTAACCCTGATCCATCTGTTCATTTGTTCTTCTATAACAAGCCATGTGCCCCTTCTTCCAACTCTGGTGTTTTCTAGAAACCTTTTGTGTTAATGAATATAAAAAGATAAGGAGATGAATTTTGTCCTTTTGTCATCTTAAAAAATCACTGATTCTGAAGAAAAGAGGATCAGTCCTAGGTCCCTAAGACAGGGTAGATGGTGAGTAGGGGAAATCACAGTATTTTTCTATCTTTTTTTTTTTTCCAAATGGGTCTGTTCCAAAAGGTAAAGTATGGGTGCACCAGACAGGGAAGATGAGGAGGTATTTCTTAATCCGCCCTCTGTCAATAAACTTTCTTAAATCTTCTTAGGTGGTATAATACAGATTTTTCTTGTACTTCATAGACATTTCCATGCAAAGTTGGGAAAGGCTATGTCAGAGACAGCTAACCTCATACTATTTTAAACATTTCAATTTTCTGTCATTAGGCCCAATTAGAGAGTCTGTGTGAGCCAGTGAGATACATGGTGCACACGGACCTTCCCACTCCTCTCCTACACATGAGCCCATCCCAGCATGATACAAACACGAACCCGGGAACTCACATAGGTTAAATGGAGAAAATTGGCTACAAGCACTCAGCCACAATTTTTAAAATAACCCATGCATTAGTTTGAGGTTAATTAGGAATATGAGTTTTGTCATAAGGCCAAACACCTCCTCTAACCTGAAGGAATGATTATTCAGAGCATGTCATTCAAGGTGACAGAGAAGACCCAGTGTCACTCAGTTCTTTTCTGGTTGCTGATTGTAATTCTCTTTATATGAGCTTTTTATAATTCTCTACTTGAATCAGGGGAATTTGAAGAAAAATAGAATAGTATCCATGTTCAGCATTCCTTTTCATATGTGAATATGTTCCCTAAATATTTTTTCGAGAGAAAATATTAATTAAATTTTAAAAATGCTGAGAAAGCAGAATATGATCTGGGTCATAAATTAACAACTCATACTATTAAACGATGAGGATTCTTCATTAATGAGCCAAGTGCAGTGAATAAAAAAAATGCATTTTACTTCTTCCAGGTCATTTGGTGAAGTATTAGAGCTTAATTAAGTGTAGCCTGAGAAAGAGCATTCTCTTAACAAATTTTTGACTCGATTCTTCAGTAACTGAAGCGCACTACTTAGTTTCCAGGGGTCATAAACCTAACCTTTATGCTCTTGCTATTAACAATTTTGTACTTGTAACTACAAGTTACTAAAAATATTGAAGAAATTAGCACAGGGTTACAACAGGCGCTGAGAGCTGAAATCCCATGCCCAGAAACTGCTGTTGATTTTGAAACCACCCATCATGGCTGAGTCAGCTGTGCCTGTGTATCTCTGCTGGGGAGCAATGATCATTTTGTGCCAAATTTGGCAGGTGTTGTCCTCATATTCCAAAATAGGGAGAGAAGCTCTCTAAAAATATCTTTCTTCCTTTTTCACACAGGCACCGAATTATTCTGGGAATAAACGCATTACTATCAACAACTGGGTATGTATGTATTCATTTATCCTTTGTACCATTCCTTGTTCCAAAAAAAGATTTGTGTTTATGTTATATTTTAGGATGGAGCATCTAACCTGATGCCCGGAACATAGTACCCAACAGATGCTGAAGGAATGAATGTTCCAGCAAAGCAACTCAAAATCTCTTTCCCAGGAATTATATTGCAAAATACTCAGAGCCCAAAGCAATTGGCTTGTTTATTTTTAAGTACCATACATTTCTTGTACATTTCTATTTGTTTTCATAATGTTCATCCTTTTCTAGATATTTGACAGTAGTTTATGAAAGTAGAGCTTTCTTTGCCAACATAGCTTCTCGGCTTCTGTCCTTCTGACCTTTGTTCTATATGTATTTCCCTAGGATTCTTCTCACTATCTTTGTTCAAGCCATTACCTCCTGCTCAGATGACCTCCTTGTGACTCACAACAATCTGAGTCATTTATGTCCCAGCTCAAAATTTGCCTCTGACGAGAATCTCTCCCCAGGACCCACCATCCCTCCCCACTGACCTTCACCCCTCAGCACATACGCACTAGGTCTGTGCTAGCTGCCCTGCCATCTCTAGTTTCCCCTTTAGTTGTTCTCAAGCTACTCCTGGTGCACATATATTTTATCTCTCCTCAATTATGAATGCCTTCAGAAAAGCACCTGTTCCACGTTTTGGATAAACTTCTTTCCACTGCCCCATGCTGATTTCCCTAAGTCACATCATGTCATGTACAGTAAGAATTAGATGAATGATTCAATGTTCAAAGATCACACTTCACAATGTATCAGCTTAAGCTCAAAGCAGTTTTGTTCTTAGCAGTTCTTTGGCCGATCTATACAGTCCTCTGGTTCTCAGCCTTCACATCCGGCACTTCAAAAACACACATTTTACTAAGGCACAAGCCACACTTATGTCACCGTCTTGCATGGGGTTCAGGATTCTAAATGCAAATCTTTTATGAGCCATCCTAACAGGACCTCACAAGTAATTTTATGTCAAAGAAATATGTATGTGTGTTTCTTTCTATGTCTAGAGCTTCCTTCTGCTTGTCCAATGTAACAACAGACTCTTCAAGAGAAAAGGCGTCACTTCATAAAATAATCTCTACTCTGGGAGAAAAATAAACCTTTGTATTTTGTTATTGTACAAGGTAGAAAATCAACTACTTCCCTTCTCCAAGTTCTCAAATGATCTTGCTGTAAGAACTCAGTAAGAGCTCTGTAAGGCAGAGTAAACTGCTCAAATTTTCTTCTAGTGCATGGGAAGCCATTGGAGTGCTTTAAGCAGGGTGGGGCTTTCTTAAAGATCACTCAGGCTGTAGGGTGGAGAACAGCTTGTAGGGGGAGAGGAGGATTGCAGAAGGAAGGCCTAGAGTAGTCCCCATGAGGATGGCTTGGACTATGTTGATCTTTCCCAAGAGCATATTGAAAACTAACTGTAAAAGAAAAAAAAAATAGGTGGATAATTACAAATAGGAAATCAAATACATCTTTTTGCAATACAGTCTTGGGAAAAAAAAACAATAGAAGTTGAGTCAACAAGCACAGAAACCTGAAGCATTCCTTGATCCCTTGTGGGTGAGAAAGCTGAGACATGTACATACACCTTTGATAGAGCAGGTAAGATCATCTATCTGTGCCCTGATGTTTGTCGTATGTCACCGTCTTGCATGGGGTTCAGGAGAGTTCTCCACATACTGGGAAAAGTTGTTGAGAAGTGCTCCTGGCTGTATGCCAAGATTTCTCCTAGAGCTATACCAAACTGAGAAGGCTAATTAGAATCTACATAAGATATTTTCATCTCAAGCCCCTGCTCACTGTCCATCCTGAAACCACAGGGGCCAAGCACATACAAGTTCATCTCTGGCCATGATGTGCTCTCAGCATTCTTCAACCACCTAAGTTAACCATCTAAGACTTAACCCAATCTATGTGGGGAAACTATTTTACAAAGGTGAGGGGATGCAAAATCATATTTTCTGATCCCCCCTGTGCCAAGCTCTGGTAGCTATTATACATATTTATATTCATTGTCTCATTTATTTCTTCCATCAAGCCAGCAGAGTAGTTATGACTATCTCCAATTTATAGAAAAGTAAATTGAAGCTCAGAAAAGGCAGAGACATACAGCCAATGAGTGTAAGGGCTTGGATTTGTTTTCAAAGCTCATTATTTTAAGGATGCCAAGTACATAATATAGCTTTGATTTCTCTAAAAGAACAGAGACAAGTTGTTTTTAAAAGCGAACAATTGTGTCTTAAAATAAAATAGCTTTGTTTTTGGTTTTGTACGAGAAATGCATGTTCAGTGTTTGCTTCTACTTTGTGGCAATGCTCAGTTCAGGTAGGAATCCCCAAGCTTCAGACCCACTGGAGGTCTCACTACATTTCTGTACCCTCTGTTCCGTCCAGCTGGAATTCCCATCGAGACTCATCCACACCCCCTTCTCTCTCTGGTAAATTTATAAGCATCCTAAAACTCTTAGTCCAAATTTCCTTGGCCTTCCTTGCATCCTTCACTTTGCCCCCACTTTCCCCTAACCAAACAGAATCAAGCCTGCCTCTACCTCCTTCACTTATGCCTCTGAAAGCACTCCCACTGTAGTTTGCTGGTTTTCTATCTCTCTCCTCCCCTGAATTGTGGGCTCCAAGAGAGTAGGGGTGAATTGTCCTCATCTTCATAGGGCATAAATACCATGGCACAATTTGCAGAATAACCTGGCAGGAGGGAAAAATATATCCTCTCTATTGTTCCCTGAAGAGATAGCACAATATGGCAGTGAGGAGCAGGGACTCTGGAGCCAGAAGGCCTGGGTTCAAGACCAGGCTCTGCCCTTGCTAGTTACAACTTTGTACAAGTTGATTAACCTCTCCATGCTTCAGTTTTCTCATCTGTATAATGAGGATTATAATAGCACCTACCTCACAGCAAGATCATGAGGATTGAATGAGGTAGTATTTGTAAAGAATTTAGAAGAACACCTGAAACTAAATCAACATTTGTTTAAAAATATTCGTTTGAAAAATAAATATTATTTAAGCCCTAGACCCATACCACATCATTCAAGAGAGAAGAAAATACAGCTCAAATTCAGACTCATGAGCCCACTTTTTTTCCCTCCTCTTGTTTTCACCAAGTCTTTGTACAGTCAGTGTGTAGGGACTAGTTAATATTGTTCCCTACATTAAAAATAGGGATTTGGGGGGTGCCTGGGTGGCTCAGTCATTAAGCGTCTGCCTTTGGCTCAGGTCATGATCCCAGGGTCCTGGGATCGAGCCCCACATCGAGCTCCCTGCTCAGAGGAGAGCCTGCCTCTCTCTCTCCCACTCCCCCTGCTTGTGTTCCCTCTCTCGCTGTCTCTCTCTGTCAAATAAATAAAAAAATCTTAAATAAATAAATAAATAAAAATAGGGATTTGGTAGCTGGAATTGATTTTAGAGATGACTGAGCTTAAGCTTCTCATTTTATGGGTGAGGAAACCAAGGCGAAGTGGCTCATCATAACAGTGCTTCATTTGCCAACCCAGTGTTCCTTCCACACGTTCTCAGATAATACCAGAAAGCTTGAGCATTGTTAAAATTATTTGGGAAGAAATGTCAGCAAAACTTGTGTGAGTACAGGGCCCATGCTGATGAAGCCTCTGTTCTTATTCAAAACAGACCTCATTATATTCCAACCAAAGCTGGATTCTACTCCTTCCAGAGAACTACTGGGCCCTTCTCCTTGGACAAAATTACCATGAATTTTAGAAAATGCCCCTAATCACTTAATGAGTGGCAGGAAGAATTACAGGATGTTAAATTGCCTTGGTGTCATCTGGGGAGAATTTTTTTCAGTTTTATGCTTCCAATGGGAGAGTACAGATGACTGTTACTATTACAACAAACGTGGGCATATCATGGAAGAGAATGCAAAATGTGCTTGCTTTTTTTTTAGTGTTATAAAGACATTGCAAAGAAATTCCTCACTCCTAGGGGGATGCTTTAGGCTACACCTCCACCCTCTAGAGATCAAATCCACTCTCTTCTACCCTCATGGGTACTTCAGGAGGATATTTTGAGATGCAGTGAAAAAACAGAGTCGAGGATATGAACCACTCAGTGGGCTCACATTCAAAACCTCACATATGCGAAAGATGCAAACAAACAAAAGATGCAAACAAAATCAAAACAAGCATGGCCTCTCTTTGGACATGATTCCTGCTCCTTTGCCTTCCTCCCTTTGACAAACATGATATGCGGCTGGGAAAGAGCCATTTTCATCAATGTTTCATTCTCCCTCCCCCGAGCATGGCATCACTGGAGCATGAATTATGAGCAGCTTGGCTGGCAAGCATCTTTCCTCGAGCACATCCTTTCTCATTTGCCATCACGGTGGTGCCTCCAGCAGAGCTCACTATCGGAACACACCAGCAGCTTCTGCATCTGCAGACCAATCCCTTGCCTGAGAGTTTACCATGCAGCAAATTTATGTTCTTTTCTCAAAGCCAAGATGAACGGGGGTCCTCTCTCTTTCCTGATTGGTTGCAGACATAGGGAAATCCCAGTGCTGCTGACTGATCCCACTTAGGTTTCCCTCTTTCAAGCACTATTTTTCTGTTGTGCCATTTTTGAACAATAAATTATGGTTAGTCCTTTTTTAAAATGGTGAACAATTTCCATGGTTGCTGAGTGATCACATTCATAATTGTTGCCAACCAGGAGAATCTGTCTGTGGGTGTTTCCTACTGCAGCTGTAACCACAGCACTGCTGGGGACAAGCAAAGAGAATATGATGTAGCCCCAAACACACCCCCTCTGACAGCCTCATTCATCTGCTTGCTAACATAAAACCATCCACAGAAGCCACTTAATGTATCGGAAGGCCCTTGTAAAATGCCTCCATAATGCTCAGTAAAGTAGAAGTTGCTCAAGTGGAAAAATGGAGTCATCTTTAAAAGGAAACCCTCCATGTGAGGTAAAGCGAAATGCATTAACCTTAAGACTATTGCACTTTTGAAGATTCTGTTTCTCCTTGACTCCCCAGTTCACTGATGGCCCTTCTGCCCACCCAGCTACTCAGCTCCAAACCTTTCTCTTCCTTACTTCCCTCCACTCATCACTAACACGCTCAAGTTCTATGTCTTAAATAGTTCTTTAATATACCCTCTCATCCTTAACCTCACCCCCACAGCCTTGAGTCAAATCACCATTGTTTCTCTGCAACAGTTGTCCTCGTGATCTCAAAGTGGGGCTCCCAGAACACTAACATCAGCAACACCTGAGAACTTCTCGGAAATGCAAGTCTCAGGCCTCCCTCACCCCAGACCCATTATATCAGACACTCTGGGTAGGCTTCCAGCAGTCTCTGAGGGCTTTTTTTTTTTTTTAAGATTTTATTTACCTACTTGAGAGACAGAGAGGGAGAGAGTGTTTATGTGTGTGTGCACGCATATATGTGCTCACAGTGAGCTGGGGGCGGGGCAGAGGGAGAAGGAGAGAAACTAAGAGTCAGAGGCTTAACCAGCAGTCTGTTTTAATAAGTGCTCTGGCAGGTTCTAATGTCTATTCATTTGAGTACTACACTACTTTATTGCAATAGCATCCTAACTTATCTCCTACCTCCAGTCTTGCCTCCTTCCCTATTTAATGACCTTCCTAAATGCAAATATGCTTATGTCAGGGCATCTGGGTGGCTAGGTCAGTTAAGTGCCCAACTCTTGATCTCAGAGTTGTGAGTTCAAGCCCCATGTTGAGCTCCACACTGAGTGTGGAGCCTACTTAAAAAAAATAAAAAATGCTTATGTCAGTTCCCCTGCTTAAAATTCATCAATGATTCCCTCTTGCCCTTAAGTAAAATCCTAACTTCCTAGAATAGCATGCAAGGCCTTCTCTAATCTATAAGTTTCCTCCCTTTCTGCTCCTAAGTGCTATGGTCCAGGTATACCAGACAGCCACCCTGAATGTGTCTGTCAAAGTGCATGCTGCCACCTCAGCTGGGGAAGACATGAAGAGGTCAGAAGGTTTCACAGAGGCAGAGGTCCTTGTCTGGGTCTTAAAAGAAAGGAGATGAGGGGCACCTGGGTGGCTCAATTGGTTAAGCATCTGCCTTCGGTTCAGATCATGATCCTGGGGTCCTGGGATTGAGCCCCGTGTTGGACTCCCTGCTCAGCGGGGAATCTGCTTCTCCCTCTGACCTTCCCACCTCCCCCTTGTTCATGCTCTCCCTCAAATAAATAAATAAAATCTTCAAAAGAAAGGAAGGAAGGAAGGTGAAAGCCACTGCAGGTATGGTCCTGGTGGGTACAGAGGTCACTGAGGCATTATTGTGCACACAGGCCTATCTATTGTTGTAGGACCCCAGTGACTTCTGGGTTCCAGAATTGGAGATGTTCTTGCAGGGGTAGAAGCTCATGTCAACAGATACCACACTTTGTAGAACAGGAGGCCTGGCACAAATGGCTCTATTCAGGCTGTGGCTTTCATCCCCCATTGTTAGTAATCCCCATGTGCCAGTAATAAAGCAAAGATAAAATATATTTTAGAAGACCTCTTGGGTGACTAGGAACCACCACAATGTGTGGTTATTTTTCAGGAGACTTATTAAAGGGCAATCAAGGCTGAAATAAAGGAGGTAAAGCACTGTTAATAGTTTGTCAGCATGAGATAGTGCTGATTGTATGACCCTGAGTAATGAGTAAACTTTCTGTACCTCAGTTTTTGCATCTGTCAAGTGGAGGTAGTAATGGTACCTACCTTACGGAATAGGAACTAAGATCTTTAATGTAGAATACTTAGCAAAGTTTGGCACACAGTAAGCACTCAAAAAATGTAATCATTATTATCATCAATATTGCAATTCTTGCTATTTTAAGAGCCTGTCAATGCCACACAGTATGTATTTGCAGAGAAAGCATCTATATGGGACAGAACATGTTCTGGAAATCAAGAGAGCACAATAAGATTCAAACTGCTTATATCAATTAAGTTTTTCACTTGTCCCCCTCCAATTCATTCTAGATAGTAGGTCCACTGGAGGTCCTCACCAGTGAAGTTAGTTACCCAAGTTCCAGATAATGTGTTCCAAGAATTTGAGATGACCATGGGCCAAGCTTTCCTAAGCTTTATACAATTCACCCAAGAATCCCAGCTATTGAGATGGAGACAGAGGTGGGAATATTATCTGAAGAGATCTAACTCATAAAATGAAACTGCGTAACATAGATGCATAAAATGCATGTGTTTAGTCAGAGTTATAGGAGCGATAATGAAAGTAATGACCTAGAAGCAATTTTGTCCCCATCATCTCAGTAACTGCTTAGGGGTCTTTGCATGATTAGCAAATGTTTATTATGAGATTCTATCTCGCCCTAATTGGTTCAAATAATACATTTGGCTTCTCAGTAGGATTTGGAGTGCCATAAACAAGTTACTGAGTTATAGCTCAAGGGGTCTGGCTTAAATGAAGGGGTTGGTAACACGCTCGTGCACCTTCCTTATGTCCAGGGTGACAACTAATATTTATGGAATGCCAGATCTTTTTTCAATACTGTATTAAGTACTTCCATGAATCCTCTCTTTTAACCTTTACAGCAAACCTACATGGAGGCTACTATTAACATTAATACTTTATAAATGAAGTAAGTGACATTTAGAGAGTTTTAACTTGCCCAAGGTAAAACAGCTGGTCAGTGTGGGGCAGCAACAGTCAAACTGGGCAGTCTGACCGATGGAGCCGATGCTCTGAATCACAGGGCTTTCACTGACTCTGAAAGCCTGGTTTTCTGAGCAGTTCCTGGGATATTACAGTTCTTTTAACTGATCATCTTTTTCTCCTTTCTTTGGTTGTGAAGAAAGTCAGGACCAATTTTCAGTACTTCCTGGGGAAAGGCCACTTAGCCCAGTGCAGAATAGCTCAGCTCCTCCCCTTAACTGCCATGTGAACATGGACCAGTGATTTCACTTCCTAGAGTCCTATTTCCTCATCTAGAAAACAGCAACATAATACCTGCTCAGGGTTATCATGAGGATGACTTTGGTGAATTAATGCATGTCATCTTGTCAGTAGACTGGTGGTAATGTGTTTGATGAAAAGAGATCAGCCTTACATAGTAAGGATAAGCAATCTTTCAAAAAATGTCTGGTGTTGTGTGCTTATGCACACCCTACTGGGTCACCATGTAAAATGTGTTTGTTCCTGTGAATTGGGGCCAAAGTTTGAAGGCCATTGCTCTAACCCTCCTCCCTCCCAACCTTTCCTCTGAGATCTCTGGGGTTCCTATACACCCTCTTTTTTTTTCCTCTTGCAATGAGAAGTAGAATCCCCTTTTCTTCAGGATTTAAACTTCTACGCAGAGACATTAGGAATATACTCACCACAAGAAAACAAACTCTTCTTAATCAGCCCTTTCTGATTTGGGAAAGAGAAACTAAGAACTTTTTCCCTTCAAAGTGTCTTCAGCTAAGCAGCAGATATTTAGTCTGATTCTCAAATGCTACCCCATGGGCATCTCTGGACATAGAAGCCCAACGTGGTCCTCTGACCAAGTGGCTTACTAATAACTCTAAGTATCCAAAAAAAATTTCCCAAGTGTGTCTGGTGACTGGGATCAATGACCTTGTTGTTTCCTTTTTTTTTTTTTAAGATTTTATTTACTTATTTGAGAGAAAGAGAGCACGAGCAAGGGGGAGGGCCAAAGAGAGAGAGGGAGAAGCAGGCTCCCCGCTGAGCAAGGAGCCTGCTGCAGGACTCAATCCCAGGACCGAAGGCAGACACTTAACTGACTGAGCCACCCAGGCACCTGACCTTGTCTTATTTCTTTCTGGCATTTCTGTGTTTATCCCATTCTCCCAACTCCTTCTTGCTTATTCTTTACCTCCTTGAATCCTACTCTTCCTATGAGCCAAATAACCTATTGGAATGCAAAATTCTAATTTTAATTCTTCATTATTTTTAACGACAATTACACAACACCAACATCTTTTAGTTGATTTGAATCAGCACAACTCTTTAGTAATTGAATGGTCATCAAAACCGTAGTTTTGGTAAAAATTATTCCCACTTTCAATCTGCCAGTGATCCATCATCAGGGGCAGTAAGCTTGCACTGAATTTCCTAGGTTCAAACAGCACTTCTAGTGCTGCCCCAAGTGACTCATGGGGCTGCCCTTTGATTTGCTAATCATGCAGACCGATAGTAGAATAGTCATACATTCAAAAGGCATCCTCATGGAAGCAAACAGCTCTATTAACAACCTGAAACACTGACAGTAGTACCATGAGGTACACAAAACAAGATGAATAGTACAGTACATGAGGCCAAGCAGAATCCCTTCCAATACCGGATGAAAAAGAGACCTGATTTACCATGAATCCAAGAGACAGTTGTCATCCTGTGATATACAGCTACTTTTCTTCACTGCAGATTATGAGGGAATGTTTCTGTCATGTTAGCTGGGTTTTTTTACTTTTACCATAATAATTATTACCGACAGATTCATTTGGGATAAGAAATGGTCTTTCAGAAAAACACGAGGGGATTGCAGCAGAGCCCAGGAGCAGATGTGCATTATAAAGCAATATGAGGCGTAATGAGAAAAGCATTCTTCCCTATCCTATTAATTGTTGGCACTACCTGATAATCAAGAATTGCTGACCCCTCCCACCCTCCAGCTAGCAGATATTTGTGTATTGCAAGGCACCATGGCCCAAACACAAGCTCAATTCTATGTAATGCTGAGAGCCAGTGTTTCAGTAACATTAATCTGAACCCTCCCTATTCCCTCTACATTGCTTTATAACACAACTTGTGAATAATACATAAATTTCTTCCGATAGGTGAATGACTGAGTGAATGATACAATGCAACTGATGAACTATGCAAAAATTTTAATTGTCAATGATGAAGATGATTTTAAAACATGGAAAATGCTTTACAAATAAGATTTAAGGTTAAAAGCAGGATGCAAAACTGTCAGATACTAAGCTTACAGATATGTAAAAATGGAGTTAGATGTAAAGAAAGAAAAGGCAAGCTGTTGTTTTGATAGGGAAGATGATAAGCACTTTCTTTTTTTCTTTTGAAAATACCCTTTAATGTTCCTATGATATTCTAATAATGAAAGTTATTTTAAAATCAAAACCCACCTCATAGGAAAAAGTTAGTTACTGCTCACCATACAATCATAAAATAAAACCTGCGTGTGATAAATGTTGAACCATTTTTTTTTTCAGGTTCAAAAATAGTGTTGGAATCTGCCAAGGAATCAGCTCACATTATTCAATGTCAGACACATTTACACTCATATGTATTAGTAATTCCTTTGGTTGACTTTTCCTTGCCGTTGCCATGGCAACCGTTTCCACTGCCATTAGTACCTCTAGGGCCCTGCCTCATTCACATGTTTTTAGGCCGTTTCTCTCGTAACAAAGCAGTTAATACTTGTGGCATATCTGTATCGAAGCCCTCGTGACCTGGGCTGTCTCTTGGAACTGCTGAGCATTCGGTTTCCTTCCTTTCTGCTTCTGTAGGTGCTTCTGCTTCTCTTTTCACTCTTCTTCTCTCTTTTCTTCTTCTCACTAACTCTTAACAAGCCTCTTGACTATTTCTAATTATATCCTATTTGGATTATTTAAAGTTTCTTTTTTTCACACATACTCCTGTTTCCCTATGCAATGACACTCTCTCCATCCTCAACAAAATAGCACATTTTCATTCATGACCACTTTGGACCACCGCCATAGAAGAGAATCAAAATGCAGTGGGGATAATTGAGACTTTAGAGTGATTCTAGACGGATGATCACATGGTTGTATAGTCAGGATTGTGCACCTCCGGTCACAAGACATCCACAATAGCACAAGATACCACCTTGCATTTTCTGATAGCTGAAGTGAGTCATCTAATAGTCTTCTCTAATGAAGATTAAGGATACTGGCTACCTTTCTTCATGCCAAATTAATTTTTTCATAGTAATGACCAAGTGGTGAGGCTGCTATAAGATGGACTGATTGTTACACTGCTGCAGAGAGAATAAATGTAGGCACTTTTTGTTAGGCAATAACTACTATCAAATGCCTCATCAATGTTTACTCCCTTTGGCTCTGTAACTCTTGTAGAAATCTCTTCTAAGAAAATTATCTAAAATGTAGGAAAAAATAGGTATTTGTTTGAAAAAAAATATGCAGTATCCACAAGATAAAACACTTGCAAGTGATACATTTCTAATGGCATGGCAAGTGCGTGTGATGTAATGGTATTTCAAAACATTAATGTGAAAAAACAGGATGTGAATATGCGATTCTAACTTTGTAAAAAGAATAAACTAAACCACAAGCCCTGTAAGAACAGGAACCATGTTTATCTTATTTATCTTGTATCTATATAACCTACCATAACATCTGTAAATATCTGTTGTATCAGTGGATGAATGGATGGACAGATGCATATGTGAGCCAAAAAGAATGGAAGGTAATACACCAGATTTCTAAGAATGGTTGTTTTTGTGCTTTGTAAGTTGTTCTTTGCTTAATTGTGTTTTCCATCTTATTAACTTTTAAAGACTTTTTGAAGGAGGTGAATTAATCTTCTTAGGCTTATGCCTTGCATACAGAGACAATACAGAACAAATCTATACCCTTTTTACATAGAACCTTCCAAACAGTTCCAGCAATTTCAAACAAACTCTGTATGACATGTATTCCCAACCCCATGTAGGGCCTTACCTACTTCATTCTGCAAGACTAAATGTTTTTAAAATAGGTGGGAAAGCTATGTAAATTCAAGAACTCTGTACACATATGAGAATTCCATATACTAAAATTACTTTTATTATTTTATAAATTCTCTTCCTAATGCATGAATCAGATCATCTCCATCATTAAAAATCTTCTTGCCTAATGAATAAAATTCAACTCCTTAGTCTGGCATTCAAGGCTTTCCAAAACCCAGTTCCAACGTGTATCTCTAATTTCATGTCCCATCACAATATTACCCAAACCCTGTGCACTAGCCTTCCCAGATTATTTGCTATTTGCTGTGTATGCAATACAATGTCTTGCCTTCCTACCAATGCTGACACTGTGCCCTTAGTTTGAAATGCTCTTTTTCCCTTCCCTCTTGTCAAAATCCTTCAACACCAACTGAAACACCCCCTTTTCTGGCCATGAAGATATGATCAGTGATGACAATCAGTCCATAAAATATTTAAGATTAAAGCCTGTTTACATTTTCAAATACTCAAGCATGTGGTATCTGCTATCAGATCGATCAAAAATCAAATTATCTAATATTCATTGGCCTTCTAATTAGGATCTACTATGAGCACATCTCATTAATGAGAGATAGCCATTTTACCTGGCAAAGTTTCACTCGACTCCATCGTGACAGGAAAGTAAGAGAGAAAGAGAGAGAGAGACAGAGAGAGAGAGAGTGTGTGTATGTGTGTGTGTGTTACATAAGGTTTAGACTCAGGATTAATGTAACCAGCACTCTGCAGCATGTGTGCATGCGTGTATTGGGGTTGAGGGAGAGTAGCACATACTGACTTGAAGGAATTTCTGGGATTGTAGAACCGTCTTATAACATTTTTATTTTTTTTTAAGATTTTATTTATTTATTTATTTGACAGAGAGAGACACAGCTAGAGAGGGAACACAAGCAGGGGGAGTGGGAGAGGGAGAAGCAGGCTCCCCCACTGAGCAGGGAGCCCGATGCGGAGCTCGATCCCAGGACCCTGGGATCATGACCGGAGCCGAAGGCAGACGGTTAATGACTGAGCCACCCAGGCGCCCCTATAACATTTTTAAGAGTTACAAAATTTAAGCAGGGATCACTGGTGATGAGAGAAGGAGAGAAACAGCAATTTTCTAGCATGGTAGATAGGCCAAAAATAGCATGTGAAGGGGAAAAAAAAGAACTTCAAAGGACATTTGTTTCCACCTTTTAAGGCATACTTGGGAAATTCACCAAAAGATGACATTTTAAAATGTTTCTCTTTTATAATGGTTACCCAAACTAGCCTTCACCCGGCCCATGAGAGCAAATAGGAGATAAAACCACCAACCCAGAAAAACACCAGCTGTCAGAACAGACTGTCACATGGCAACTTCACTTAATTCAGGCACAGAAATGCCTTCACTGAAGTGCCAGGCTCTCTTCTCTCCCTCCTCCTGTGGGGGACACTTCAATACAGCCAAATCATTTTCTCTTGCCTTGCAGTCATCTGTCTGTCGTCTTTTAGAATACCTATTATATTTCCATTTTTTGTAAGTGTTCAAATTTCCTTCCTCATCACTAAAAAACACATATAACACCCCCTTCAATTTGTATGAAAATTCATTCAACCCCCTCTTTCCCAATAAAAATGGAGTACACTTTTCCTCACTTTGTATTTCACTAATTCCCTCAATAAGTTCTAACAGAATTACACCTATATTCCATCTCCCAATGCCTTTTTTCCACTAATTCCTTGGAGGATTGCTAGTTCAAACTATTTCAAGATAATTGATTGATGCTTACTGGTGTTACTCCATCTCTCCAGAAGACCGAACAAAAAGAAATGGGATTAAATCACATCTGAGAGGAAATACTGAAACAGAAAGAAAAAGCTTCTTAAGTGTATAAATCAAATGTTACAAGAGTTTCTATGAAGGTTATAGAACACCAATCATCAAAATTCTTTAAAAAAGGAGTTAAGTCTATTTTTAAAGCCCAACCTCCTCGGAAGAAGTGCTCCTGAATGAAAGACTTCTTAATGCCTTATCCTTCACAAAAAATCTATGATTAACATATTACAGCAGCAGACACTGTTAACTGCCTACCCAATATCCATTCTTCCCTCTTCCTGACCAACAGACTCCTCTTATGCTGCTAGAGATGGCCATGTAACCTGGCTAGTGAAATGTATCCAGGGACACCTGAGGGGCTCAGTCAGTTAAGCATCCGACTCTTCATCTCAGCTCAGGTCTTGATCTCAGGGTTGTGAGTTCAAGCCCTGTGTTGTACTCCATGCTGAGCGGGGAGTCTACTGGAAAAAAAATAAATAAATAAAAATAGAAGAAGCGACTGAGAAGGAGCTTCTGAGGAAGCTTTACAAAAAGGAATCAGACTCGGTAGTCATGCTCCTTTACCCTTTGCCCTTTGCTCTTTACCCTTTCCCATTCTTCCAACTGAAAGGCAAACTCAAACCCTAGAGATGTAGCCACCATCTTGGATATATGATAAAGGAAGTCACACACTAGGGGTGCCTGGGTGGCTCAGTCAGTTAAGTGCCTGTCTTTGGCTCAGATCATGGTCCCAGGTTCTGGGATTGAGCCCCCCATCAGGCTCCCTGCTCAGCGGGAAGCCTGCTTCTCCCTCTCCCTCTGCTGCTCCCCCTGCTCGTGCTCGCTCTCACTGTCACTGTATCTGTCTCTCTCAAATAAATAAATAAAATCTTTAAAAAAAAAAAAAAGGAAATCACATACTAAACACAGCAGAGGAGGAAAACATAGGCACCTTGTACTAGTACCCCAGCCAAGGTCAGCTTCTTCTAGACTTCCTGTTATAGGACAAAAACAAAGTCCTTCTTTAGTTAAACCACTATAATAGGGTTTCCTATTATCTACAGCCAAACCCGAAGTTCACTGGTACAATTACATTCCCTCTTTCTTAAAACTGCCTACCCTTGGCTCCTGTGAAACCACATTTTCCTGGTTTTCCTCCTCTCTCACTATCCCTTCCTCCTCTTTCTCCTTTGCTGGATCTTCTCTGTTCAGCCTCCTCAGAACTCTCCTGGGATCAGTCTTGGGCTCTTTGGTCGGCAAAATAATGGCCTCCAAAGTTGCTCATATTCTGATCCTCAAATTATGTGAATATTCTACCTTACATGGCAAAAGGAACTTTGCAGGTATGATTAAGGATCTTGACATGAGGAAATCATCCTGGATTATCCAGGTGGGCCAATGAAATCACAAGGATGTTTATAAGGGAAAAAGGGAGGCAGGAGAGTCAGAGTCAGAAAAAGTTATGATGATGGAAACAGGGCGAGTGATACACTATAAACATGGAAGGAGGGGCCACAGGACAATGAAAGCAGGTAGCCTCTAGAAGCTAGAAAAGGTGAGAAAACAGATTCTGCCCTGGAGTCTCCACAGAGAACTCAGCCCTGCCAACACCTGATTTCAGTCCAGTGAGACCCATTTGGACTTCTGACCTTCAGAACAATAAATAATAAATTCGTGTTGTTTTAAGCTATTACTTTTGAAGTAATTTGTTACAGCCATGATTGGATGCTAATATGGGTTCCATTTCTTTCTCTATCTAGGTGTTCTTCCTAAGAGACTTCAAGGCATCCTGTGGCTTTAAAACCTATCTATATTCCACAATTTCCAAATCTTTCTCAGCAAATCTCACATCACCGCAGGATGTCAGATTTGTATAGTCAAATTAATACTAGTGGGAGACAAAAACAAATAGTAGCCCTTTACAAATGCAGACTTATCTAAGCCTATTTTTATCTGAATGTGTTACTTGTTGAATTAGTCTTTCTGTGTACCCCACAGGTAATGAGGCAGCATCTGACAACAGTGAAGATGCAGTGACAGAGTAGGCCAACATCTACTTCATTCATTCATTCCTTCATCCAAATATGGTTACTGACCCAACCTAGAAAGTGCCAGTTGCCATGCCAGTCCCCAAAGTGGATAAGGCATGTTCTTTTTTGTGCATCTAATAGACATCTCAAACTCCACACAGCTCATCCCACAGCATCTACCCCTCCCCACCAGAAAACACTCTGTTCCTTTCCCAGGCTCCCTCAACTGCAGTAAAATGCACCATCATCCATCCCGTTGCTCATGCCAAAAACCTAAGAGCTTACCTTGCACCCATTCCTCTTCCCTCATTCCATGCATCCAGCCTAGAAGCAAATCCTGTCAACTCCATCTTCCAAAACACACCCAAATGCATCGGCATCTTCCCTCTCTACCGCTTCCCTTGCAATCCAAGCCACTGCCATCCTTCATGTGGAATACCGCAACCACCTCCAACAATCTAGTCCCCACACAGCAGCCACAAGTACATTTTTAAAATGTAAACTAGACCACATCACTCCCCTGCTTAAAACTCATCAATGACACCTTGTTGCTCTCAGAATAAAAGTCAACCTGGCTTTCAAAGACTTTCTTCCTGCTTCCTAAATCTCGACCTTGTCCCATACCTGGCTTGAATGAGTAAGAGAGGACAGTAGCCTTGCTGTATCCTCAGATGTTGCCTCACCACACACAGGAGGCACACACAAGACACAAACTAAACTAACTGGTAGCAAATGCAGACAAAAGTAGACTCAGTTAAGCCTGCATTCTGTAAGGGCGCTGCTTACATGACTCCAGCGTTCACCGTGGTCAGTCTAATAGTCTGGTGGGGTCCCCCTGAACTATAGAATAACACCCCAAGGGTTCTCAGCTTAGGAACACTCTGAAGAGTATAAAAAGATTGGTGGGGAATTCCTAAACCCTCATTTTGTAATGGGAACAAGACACAGTTCACTAAGTATACGAATAATACTAAAAGCCATAAAAAATGTCAAGGGGATTCTGGTATGTCTCATTTCACTATGGAACTAAAATAATATAATTGCATTAGTATTTGTACAACTCACATTCACCATGGAGAATTTACTAGAATCCAGAAACTTTGCTAAGAGCTTTACATGAGGTGTTCTATCATTACTCTTATTTTACAGGTGACGTGACTGAGTTTGAGGAACACGAGGTCACGCAGTTATTACCTGACAGACTCAGGCTACAAACCTGGTGACCTGAGTCCTGAGCCCACACACTTAACCACAGCACTAACCTAAATTAAACAGCAGGGTCAGAGATTAGTCAGACTTTCTCAGACGGTTCTCTCTGGACCCTTTTCTGAACGGCTTAGCCTGTGTGGCTCCCATTCCCACCCAGTCCTCTGCTGGGATGTCTGTTTATTTCAGGCCTCTTGTTATAAAGTCTTGAGTCTCTGCTTAAGTACTTATTCAAAGGGCTGATTTCATCATATCCTGAATCCCGACACATCTGGCTTTGCTCCCCTCCCACAGATTCTGGGTAATGCTGTGATGGCTCCCTGGTGCTGGAGCTCCCTGGCTCTCCAACCTGAGTGCTCTACAGCTGGCTCTCTGGGCCCCAGCGTTCCCTGCTCGGTAGCTGAGCACTGGCAGCAGGATTAGCATATCCCAAAGTCTCATTGATGTGAAGAATATATATCTGCTTGAAGTGCAAAGTTAAAATGAGTCCCTCATCAGACAGAAACCTGGAGGGAATGACATTCCCTACGAAATACATTTAACAACTCCATATTAAATGTTTAATTATTTCACGCCCAATTTTATATAGGTTATTCTAAAATACTCTAATAGGGAGCAGGACTTTTTAATCACATTTGGTAGATTCTAAATTGAAAACACATTAATAAATGAAATCACCAAGTGCTTTGATTTCTACAGATTTCTACCCTGCAGTGCACAACAGGAGGGTCAGGTGTACCTCTTCCCCAAACAATATTCTCTCGACACCTGGGTCATACAGTAAGTAATATGTTTGTCTTTCTATCACGCTTTTTTGCTTTGGCATTTGACCATTTACCACAAAGGAGGTGAAGATGATAGGGATAAGAGACAGAAATGTATAGTTCTGCTGCTTATTTTTCCTACTAAAAATTTAAGGCACATGGTCTCTACATCGTATGTCTTTGCTTTGGGTTCACATTATGGGGATATTCAGAAGAGCCTGGGAGAATTCTGGCCAAACTGAAAAGGAAAAGGCACCCATAGAGTTATCAGTCATGTTTTCAAGCAGGTATCAGCATATTTTTAAATGCCAAATAATATGAGTAAGTACTATGTCGAAAAGATTAAAAAATGCATCTACATTTTAACCTCTAACATCTCCTGCCTCACTAAATGCCATAGGTAAATTTCCAAATGGGGGCCATGTCGCTTTAAGAAAATTAAGCCTAAACATAGTAGAAACATAGCCAATAACAGTTACCAAAAATAATTCATGTCTATGTTACTCAGTGCACAAGACATTGCTTATACCCAAGAAGAGATAGGGCTTTGCAGCAGGGTAGCTCCTCCCAGCTGTCAGAAGCCAGTTTCCTTATCAGTCCAGCAAGAGTGTAATTAAAGACAATAGCCAGAGCAGCTGTATTGAAAAAACAAGTCATTTGTCTTCCCCTTCCCCTACCTGCTTCTGCTCACATAGTTAATCTGAACACAGCATCAGCTCCATCGTCAAGGCTTCTTCAAAAGGCAGAATAATAGGAAACATATATCTGTTTCCCACTGTGGATTATGAAGGTTGAAGAAATACTTGCTCTTATCTTGCTGTTACATTATATAAAGTGCTAGTAATTTAAGTCTGGAAATTCAAAAGCTCCTAAGATAGGGCAAGTTTTTGGAGAATGAGAAAAATTATTGTCAGGAATAGGGAGAATCTATGGAAATGACCTAAACTCAGTGGTATCCTGGAAAATGTTTAACTACGGGCCGTCAAGGAGGAAAAAGCCCTGCTTTGTAACATTTCCAATTTCTGTGGTTAAATACCCTCACCGTGGTTGATGTCAGGCTACCAAGGTGACATCAGAGAACACAGAGGTGGAAAGAGAGGCACAGGAGGATGCCAATACACAGTGTTTACACCACACATACAATAGATGCGCATGATCTCCAGAGCACAGATAATAATCTGGACATAATCTCAACAACATAAATTTAAAAAAAAAAACTAGGAAGTGGTGAATTTTTATTGTTACCTTTGTTTTTAATGTAATTTATTGACATTTTATATGATTTAATTTTTAATAATGGCTATGTTTATTGCCTTGTAGAATTCCTGAGAACACTCACCTCTCACAAGCTGACCTCAGTCCGCCATGATCTATACTATATGCTGGCTGCCACGTTACTAGCAGACATAAATAGTCCTCAAGTTATAACAGGTAGAAGAGGATGCAAAAGAACAACAGTCGTTTTTTTCAACAGTGGAATTTGGTCACTTCCTTAATCATTTTCCCAAGACCGATCTTTCTAGGATAATCTCCCCGAAGCCAGAAAAAAAAGAAAAACTCTAGGAACATGCTTATGTGTTGTTACTAAAACAGTGAGAACACAGGTACTTTTCACAATCATGATTGTTGAGAATGCATTTTGTAGCCCTCTCTTCATCACATGTATATAACTAAATGCTAATAGGAAATTTGGGCTGAGGCACTGAGACGTAAAAGCCGTGCCCTCAGTGAAGGGCAAAGCTTTACTGAGAATTTGCAAAAGAGGTGATTAAAAAACAGTTACATGGACTTCTACTTCTGGGAAGATGAAGCTGACCTAGTTCTCCCTGTCTTTCCGACTAAGTCACAACTAAAAACCCTGGACATTATACATAAAACAAATGAAAGTCCCTGAAAGGCAGAGAGAAGAGACAGGGCAGCTAGGGAGTAACACAGAAGTGAGTTTCCTGGCTTATGTTTTTGCCTCATAAATCCCAGAGTAGAGCTGAAGAAGCCAGCAACCCAGAAACACCGATGGAGGTGACTAAAAAGCTCCCAAAAGTCTGTACTCTCTAGCCAAAGGACCTTGAAGGATGGAACAGTCCTGTATCTTGACTATACTGCTATCAGTGTCCTGGCTGTGATACCGTACTTTAGTTTTGCAGGAGGTTACTATTGGGGAAAAGTGAGTAAAGCGTACATAGGATCTGTCTGAATTATTTCATACAACTGCATGTGAATTTATAACTATGTAAAATCAAAAATGTAATTTAAAAAAATACTTATGTGTCTCCTACCCCCTCAGCTATATCAAGATATAAAAGGGTCAGAAGTCGGAGATCAGGAGGTTTGGAGAATGTTATTGGTGTACCAAGAGGCCCATCCTCTCTCCCAAAGTAGTAAACTAGGAGCTGTTTCCCCCATCCCTGCAAATCAAAATAGAAGACCTGCAAATCAAATTAGGAAGACCACTTAGAGAGCTTAATATTTGGCCCCTAGAGATGGGGACTACAGACTGACTCCCACCCGAAAAATCTAAAAGGCAAGAAACCAACTAGCTAGCGGCTTTGGTAGAAAAGCAAATGAGATGTGGCTGCTTGAGGCAGCCTAAGTTCCTGGAGTTTGTGAAACAAAAGATATGTGACTATTTCCTGGGGACCAGATGGAGACCATGCACAAGACAGCTAGCAAGGGTCTTCTTAGATCTGGTCCAAGAGAGTCCCTGGAGGGGCAGAAAGACCTCAGCAGGAAGAAGCTAGGATGCTTCTGAGTTCCTAAGGGATGAGGAAGCTTTTCTCAACCTCCATTCAGAAGAGAAATGCCAATGTCAATGGAATGGTGCTTTTCCTCTTCTGAGGGATCAATTACCAAGGTCAGCAACCTGGAGAAAGAGGAGCAGAAGCCTTAGGTGGGTAAAGAACATACAGCAGCAAATGCTGTATTAATGTTCACATGTGGAGTTTTCTTGTGTTGCCTCAAGATGGCAAACAATCATTACTGGTTCTCAAACTGCTGAATCCTGAGGGCTTTCGAAAACAGGGGCTTGTAGATCATTTCATTTTTAATCATCACATAAACAGGTCAGGGTCTTCACTACTGACATGCACTTTGAATTGTTTTTTAATTAACACAATTACAACATACACAGCAAGAGTAAATTCATTAAAAGGAATTAGAAGAAATTCAATGGAATCATTTTTCCCCTAAACATACTCTCTGATGTTGCTAGTCTTCTATGAGAAGACATACTTTTATGGGCTTCTCTCTTACTTCCCCTGCCCACCTCACACCCCTGCTCTGAACCCACCCTCACCATTATCTTCTCCAAAGACAGAAAATTCTAATTCTGAGTCATATTCCAGGGCACATACCATACCACATAACCTAGTGGGTGGAACCACCATGCAGAAAAGGGTCAGCATGTGACTATGCTTTCTTCTTTCTCTTGGTTGGTTGCTGCTGAACTGATGAGCTGATCCATGTCCTGGACATACACGGTCTTAGGATGATAAAATGATTCTCAAGAGATGTTAAGAGAAACAAAAGGAAGTTGCAGGAAATTATTAGAGTATGTAATATCTTGCTTCTGGTGGTTTTTATTCCATTCTTTTTTTAAAAAGCCATCTTAACATACTTTTTTTATTTTGCACCCGATAACTGTATCATTCAAAATCCTTGAAGTTCTAATTCTGCCACCTGTTTCTCGTGACTCTAACTCAAGGTGAATTGTTTTCTTGTGTGTTTTGTACTTTTACATTAAGAGCTCATGTTTAGTGGGGCTATGAACACCCTTGGGGCTGAGTTGAGGATGTGTGTTTGCTTCTTTCAGATGCCTTGGGGCTCTTTCTACATTAGGACTTTCATATTAATTTCTTGGCTTGAGTATAACTGGATATGAATCAAATACCCTGGGTGAGTAAAATGACTGTGATTACACGTTCTCAGAGAATACCTTTTTCCTGCCCAGAGCTCAGACAGAGACATACAAATTACAATCTCATCTCCCTTTGTATGTGGATTGATTTTTTTTTTTCTAGTTTGCCGTTTCCTGGCTATTCAGCCTTTGAGGACCATGGCCTTAGACTGGAGTTCCATTCCATGGGTCCCTCATCCTCAGCACAAGCTCTTGACCCTACTCCCAAACCTAAGCTCCTTGACTACCGGCAACATCTCTCAGGGCAACTCATACTTCAGTATCCACTTACTCCTGTCTTTAGTTTTTGCTTTGGTCCTTAATTTCTCTTTCTCTTGCACTCAGTTATCCTTCAAATAGATATATGTTATTTTTTACCTAGTTACTCAGGCATCGTGTAGTAGGAAAGTTTTCAGGTTATCTAATCTCTAAATTGCCAAAAGAGAAGTCCAGTATGTGAGAATTCAATTTGGTATATGTTATATAGTCTACCACATCAATGCTTCTCAGACTTTTATTTACATACAAATCAGCTCAGGATCTTGATAAAAAACACATTCTGATTCTAGGTCTTGGCTGGGGGTCAAGAGTAGACCTTTCTCCTGGGTCCCAGGTGAAGCGAATACTGTTGATCTGCAAACGACACACTGAATAGCAAGTTTCTAGATGATCATGTTTTTAAGTAGTAATTATCTACAGATACATTACAAGTGATTTAATCTTATCCTTTATACTTTCCCATGTTTTCTGAATTTGTTCCAATAATTTGACAAATAATGATATTATTTCCATTTTTAAGAAAACATACTCAGTTTATAATTACTTTATGGTTTAGGATCTCATAATCCGTCTATATCTGCTTTACTCCTTCTGCCTCCACTCTATTAGTTTTGTTCACCACTACACTGTCACACAGAAGAATGTGACTTTCCTGAAGGGAAAGAACTGTACCTTATTGTATCATAACAAGATCTTACACTCAAAAAGCAATCAAAAATATTTATAAAGAACAAACAACTCTGGTCCTCTTCCAACCTCTAACTTCAAAACCAAGCATAAAACAAGGGCATTCCCAACATTTACTCATTCAATAAACATTAATATGACAGGTGGACCCATCAGTCTCTACCTATAAGGAGCTTTAGAGTTATTGCTCTGTACAGGTTGGGTCAAATAGTCGTCATCTCAGTCATAATAATAATAGCTAACACTTACTGAACAACCATTGGATGCCAAGCATCTGACATGTATTATTTCACTTATTCCTTCAACAATCCTCTAAAGGAGGTAATATTATCCTCATTTTTTTTTTTTTAAGATTTTATTTATTTGACAGAGAGACACAGCGAGAGAAGGAACACAAGGCAGGGGGAGTGGAGAGGGAGAAGCAGGCTTCCCGCTGAGCAGAGAGCCCGATGCGGGGCTCGATCCCAGGACCTCGGGATCATGACCTGAGCTGAAGGCAGACGCTTAACGACTGAGCCACTCAGGCGCCCCACATTTTTTTTTTTTTAAAGATTTTATTTATTTATTTGACACAAAGAGAGAGAGAGCACAAGCAGGGGGAGTGGCAGAGGGAGAAGCAGCCTCCCCACCGAGCAGGGAGCCCGATGCGGGGCTCAATCCCAGGACCCTGGGATCATGACCTGAGCTGAAGGCAGACGCTTAACCGACTGAGCCACCCAGGCGCCCTTTATCCTCATTTTATAGATGAGAAAAGCTGAAGCTTGTAGAGAGATCGATAACTTTCTCATGGTCACTCCACTAGTAAACTGTAGAGCAAGAATTTAAAATCACGTCATCCTGACTCCAGAACCCAAATTCTTACCCACTAGGCTATATTACATACACACATAAATTTCAAAGCACTCTGGCTCAGGCATGAAGCAAAGATCACATCGTAAGGCCAGCAGGAGAGGGACTACACTGAGATCCAGGGGTCTCTTGTTCACAAGGACAAGAAATATGGGCTGAAGATAGATAACCTACTGCAAACATCAGCCTCAGGGAAGACACACCCAAGGTTTGGTCTGAAGCAAAGTTTAATTCCAACTTAGATGAACTACAGAGGCTGAGTCTGCTGCCCGCTGACCCCCACTGGAACAGCTCCCACTGCAACAGTCCTGGGCTTTCAGATGTCCAGCTGCAGGCAATGAGGGAGAAAATAAATTTGGGGACCCTGCGGTAAGGGCAGGCATAAAAGCATGTAAGCCAGTATGGTGACACCAAAGTTCACTGATATGCTGAAGAAAGCCCACCATCTAGTAAGCACTCTTTATTAGGATGAAGAAATCAGGATTTTCACAATGTGCTATGGTATTTGAAAATGCCATTGCCTGGGTCTGGAGGACACAGCTCTGTAAAATTTATAGTTTCTGGATTTTAAACAGAAGACAGGTTCAGAAGAGGGTTTGTCAAGTTGAAAGCATGAGAAGCTAAGGGTAAAGGGATTGAGGAGTGAGCTCCTGAGTGGTACTTTTAAGTCGTTAGATAGATAGATGATCAGTGCCAACAAACATCAAGGATGCTTGTGCCCACTTACTAGCAGATGCAACCTCTTCTAAAGAAAAGGTATTTTCAAAAACTCAGACTAAATGGGATAGAGTAGAATCCTCACATCTGAATAGAATGTTACGGAGCCTTGAAAATCTCATTGTAACTGTTTATACCACTGTTTGCCATCTGTAAAAATTCTACCTAGAAAAATTATGAGAAAAAAACTATACACATTCTTTAATAATAACTCATGGTCTTGAGTATTATGAAAATAAGCATTATGTAATTATGCAACTATCAGATTCCTGCCTGAGGCTGATAAATCTCAGAACACCAGGCAAGGTGTAAATGAAGCCATGGCCAAGGGTCAGCTCTTATGATGGCTATTCAGGGTCGCTCTGTTTCATGACTGCCACCTGACCCCTCACTTCAGCTGGTGGCAAAGGAACAAAGCAAGATAGAGGTAGAAACGGTCCTAGTGATCACAGAGGAATGGCACTGTTTTTCCATATAAAGGAAAACATATTATTAGGTCATGGCTGACATTTAGTAGGTAATTCACTCAAATGACTTACCACTTCATACCCTGTAATTTGATGTGATTCTTCTTTTAATAGCACACTGAACAGATGCACATTTCCAATTTACATTCAAAATGACAGCAAATTCTCTTTCCACCAATATGGCTTTTGTGAACAATGAGGAAAGAGAAGGCAAATGTTCTAGGAAACCACACAGATCTCTGGCCCTGGCTGCCTGTCTCATCATTCCTCTGCCCCCTTCACCTTGATGAGCCCCTTCCCTATAGTCCTTTATATCCTTTGAAGTTCTATTCTTCCCTCTCTTGGCCCCTGAAAATGTGAATGTACTTATCACTTAATAGATACAGATAGCTACATGATAGATAGATTTTACCAGAAGAATCTGAAGACATCTTCCAATTCTCGGGCATGAGAAAGATGACCCTTCTCTCTTTCTCTCACTGTAACTCCTGTCTTCACCCATCCATCCATTAAAGGCTTGCTGTGACGTTTAAATGCATTTTTGATAGTATAAGAGAAATATAGTAGACCTAATCCCCTTTTCTTCTCCATTCCTTTCCCCTACCTTACCCCCACTT